>NC_056746.1:588057271-588112271 GCF_019279795.1 Protopterus annectens
GGCTTCTTATTCTCCTTACGAAGACTCTGATGCTGAAGAGTCCATTCCTTCAGCCTCTCCACCTGAAGAATTTTCCTTTGGGGAAACCTTGCATGCTATGAGGGAACAATTTCAGTGGCAGGGCCAAGATTTCTCAGACTCCAGAAAAAGGCTTAGAACCTTTCTACATTTGCCACAACATAGGCCTTTAGCTATACCTCCAGTTCTTTCTGTTGTAGATGATATTTAATGATGCTTGCACTGCTCCTGATTCTTTACCTCCGGCTCCTGCTAAGCCCGATAGGTTCTACAGGGTCCCGGACACTCATCACCATTTATACAAGGCTCCTTTTGCAGATCCAGAGACCATCGCCCAGGGCCCTAAAGCTGTAGCTGCTACTTCTACTAAAAACCCCCTCCCCTCTGAAAGGGAATCCAGGTCCTTAGAGAGATGGGGTAAAAAAGTTTACACTTCTGCTACCTTGTCAGCTAGGGCTTTAAACTGCCAATTTCATATGATTCAATATCAGGAGTTTATGCTTGACCAGTTAACTAAAAAGCTTTCCTCTGAGGAATCTTTAGATAAAAAATATGTTCAGGAAATGGTACATAACATACATCAGGTTAGTAACCATTCTTTAAAATGTGGCTATGATGCACTGGAGGCTTCCTTTAGATCAGCCATGACTGGCACAGTTATCAGGAGACATGCATGGTTGAAAGAACAGGCATTACCAGACCATGTCAAATCAAAGCTTTTGGATGCACCCATGGACAAGGTCAATTTATTTGGTTCCCCTGCTCAGCAGGTGCTAAAAAAGATGGAAGAGAAGGCGAAATCTGTACAAACGGTGAAAGATTTCTTACAGGTTCAACCTCCAAGGTTTAGCAGGAACTGGCCCTCCAAGAATTGGTCCTTTCCGGACTCCTCTAAGCCTCAAAGGGGCAGGAATAGGCGTTCAAGAGACAGAAACCAATCCAGGGGTGCCTACAGGGGATGCCAATGGCAAGGTAACAACCAGCGGGGCATGGACGCAGCCACCACCTCTACAACAACTCAATCACAGTGACTTGACAGTGGCACCGCCTACCAGGGAACAACTAGAAGCACCCTTAGGCGGAAAATTAACCTTATTCTCAAAAAACTGGCATTGCATCACAAGGGAAAAATGGATTTTGCAAACTATAGACCAAGGTTACAGGTTCCATTTCCATACTCTACCAGGGAAGAGAGGAATGCCAAACCTACCACCTACTCAAAGGACAGAAGCTCTAAAACAAATATCTCAGCTGTTAAGAATGAGAGCTGTGGAAAAGGTATCATCTATGGAGCAAGGAAAGGGATTTTACTCCAGACTCTTCCTGGTACCAAGAAAAGAAAACAAATGGAGACCCATTCTAGACCTGTCCGCTTTAAACACATTCCTTATTGTTCCAAAATTCAAAATGCTGACCCTACAGCAGCTTCTTCCCATGCTGGGCAAAGAGTCTTGGCTGGTAACTCTAGATCTCAAGGAGGCATACCTGCACGTCCCCATAAGACCAATTTGCAGAAGATACCTCAGATTTCTTGCCGGATCAGAGCATTATCAATTTTCAGCATTGCCCTTTGGCTTATCTACTGCGCCCAGAGTGTTCACGAAATGCCTGGCATCAGTAATTGCTCATTGCAGACTTCAGGGAATCCAAATTTATCCCTACCTGGACGACTGCCTGATTCAAGCGGACAACAAAAGCAAGCTAGCAGAAGATTTACAAAGAGTCATTTACCTGCTGCAAGCCTTGGGATATACAGTCAATATAAAAAAGTCAAGGCTGATGTCCATCCCAAAGAATAACCTTTCTGGGTGCAGAGCTGGACACATCAAAACAAATGGCATTCCTAACTGCAGAAAAGAAAGAGCAACTACCTCTCTACTTCTTGGCATTAACAAAGCAGAATCACCTAACTGCAAGAAAAGTACTGCAAGCTCTAGGCTTCATGGCATCTTGCATAATTCTGGTCCCTCATGCCAGACTGCATATGAGAAAGCTACAGTGGTACCTAAGGAATTTGTGGTCCCAACACAAGCACAGCCTAGAAACCAAAATCCCAATAATCCCATGCCTGAAACAAGAGTTCCTATGGTGGGCTCAGGCCTGCCAATCAAACACAGGATTGCCCTTCTGCAACTGAGCCCACCAATCAAACACAGGATTGCCCTTCTGCAACAGTCAACCAAGCCAAACCATCACGACAGATGCCTCAGACCTCGGTTGGGGGGCACACATGCAGGGCAAGTGCATACAAGGCTTATGGACTCAGGACCAGCTACGCCTACACATAAATCTAAAAGAAATGCTGGCAGTAAAATTGGCAATCCAGTCATTCAGACCATTTCTCCAAGAAGGTCAGTTGATGATAAGGACAGACAACACCACAGTTATGTGGTACATCAACAAACAGGGAGGCACCCATTCATATCCTCTATGCCGGCTGGCACTGGACCTATGGGATGTGGCCCTGAGCTACAACATTCAGTTACAAGCAATTTTTGTACCGGGAAAAGAAAACATTCTAGCAGACATATTAAGCAGAACAACCACAGATGCCCACGAATGGATGCTTCATCCAGACATCTTCAAAGCCATCACAAGGGAATGGGGATTACCAGAAATAGACTTGTTTGCATCCCCATTCAGTCACCAGCTAAAGAAATTCTGCACAAGGACGTACCACCCACTTGCTTGGAAGGTGGACTCCCTATCTTTCAGTTGGAAAAACCTGACAGCATATGCATTTCCACCACTTCCTTTGATGCACAAGGTGCTTCTGAAGATCAAAGAGGACCGTCCAAGGATCATTCTGATAGCTCCAGACTGGCCAAGACAACATTGGTACCCATTGCTGAGGAGCATGTCTCGGGAACAAATATGGACACTACCTCTGATCCCATTACTGTTAACACAGAACAACTACAACATCCTGCATCCAAACCTGAAAACCCTGCAGCTAACTGCCTGGAACATTACATAACAGCAATTAACCCAAATTTATCCCAAAGGGTTAAAGACATAATCCTGGAGGCTCGCAGACCTTCAACAAGAAAGAATTATGCAGAAAAATGGAAAAGATATCTCATTTGGAGTACTGCAAAGGGGCAAGATGTGACACTGGTGAACATAGCCAACATCCTGGAGTACTTGGCGGAGCTCTTCCATACAGGCCTGTCCTACTCTTCCATCAAGATACATGCATCAGCTATTTCAGCACAATACAGCTTGGATCCTCCTGTCTTCTCTCTTATTATTATTATCTCTCTTATTATTCTCTCTCTCTCATTAAAAATGTAAAACCTCCCAGGAAACCACCATTGCCAGCATGGGACTTGAACTTTGTGCTAGAAAAATTGACACTTCCTCCTTTCGAGCCAGCAGCAACAGCAGAATTACAATACTTATCCTGGAAGACTGCTTTCCTGCTGGCAATAACTTCAGCAAGAAGGGTCTCTGAACTACAGGCATTAATGGCAGTGCAACCCTTCCTGATCTTCCATCAAGTTAGAGTGTCCATGAGAACAAATCCTACATTTATGCCTAAGGTGGTATCCAGAGTGTCATTAAATCAGGCTATCCACCTACCTACATTCTTTCCAAACCCACAAAACAGGGAGAAAGACTTTTGCATACCTTGGATGTACACAGACAGTTACGCTACTACCTGGACAGGACTAAGTCCAATAGAAAAACTGACCAGCTTCTGGTAGCATATGCCACAGGAAAGGAAGGAAAACCAATTTCAAAACAGACAATCTCCAAATGGATAGGAAATTGCATTAGATTTTGTTACTCCTACCATGGAAAGAAAACTCCAGAGAACATCAGGCCTCATTCCACAAGGGCTACAGCCACTACCACAGCCTTCTTACGAGGAGTGGCTACCAAGGACATTATAGAGGCTGCTACTTGGACCTCCGTGCATACATTTGCCAAACATTACAATTTACCTTTATACTCTAGATCCCGAGCAGGTTTTGCCACTGCTGTTTTGCAAGGGATCCTAGCTACACCATAATCTCTACTCTTTCCTCCTCCCCTTGCATAGCTATGGTATTCTACCCATTTGTAAGGACTGCAGATGCATCCTTGAAGGACATAGTACAGTTTTGTACCTACCATAAATGTAGATGTCCGATAGGAATGCATCTGTAGTCAGGATTACCCACCCACCTTCCCCTCTGAGGTACTCCTAGGGTATTTGCCAGCCTTCAGCTAGCTTGGGGGGGATCTATTATGGTGTATTTGTTTGTATATATGTACATACATGCTTATTTTTTGTGTTTGCTCTCTACTATTTGGAATCATTGGCATTTATCCAAATTTAGCCTTCCAAGAGGGCACCTGGCATCTGGGGCAAGAAACACTGAGGAAAATGGCGTCGGCTGATGCCTTTATACCCGAAGAACTGCAGCTATGACGTCGGGTGAAGTGCGACACCAGCCGAGGCCAGACCCAGACTTTGGAATCCGGCCGACCGAAGGGCTGCCTGACGACAGGACAACCCATTTGTAAGGACTGCAGATGCATTCCTATCGGACATCTACATTTATGGTAGGTACAAAACTGTACTGTATATAGGGAGCCATCTCCCAGCCCACTTTCCTAGCCAGAATAAATAAAAAAGGATAACTGTTAAATATTTAATAGTGAGTCAATATACAAAAGGCACCATTTCACTAGAGCCATCTCCATTTTCTTTAGTGGACCCCTTTAGTATATATCATAATAAAAGCTATTGAAATATAAATTTTTATCTGGATCTAGATAGAACTTTCACTAAAATTTTAAAATATGTATGTACCTTCTGTTTCAGGTGCTCTTTTACTGAAATTCATTCAAGATCTTTCAGTGGAATACAGCCAGTTCTTGAAGGGTGTAATAGTAAATTATGATGATCTTTGCCCCTGCTTCTGTGTATGCCACACGAATTTCAGGAAAGGACAGTTCTGCAATCGCTGCAGGCATCAACATGTTAACATCGTAGTTTTCAGGTATGTGCTTAATTAATTGGGAATTGTGTATAATGCACTGTCTCCTGATAGTATTACTTAATATGTATATTCGGTCACCATTGTTTGCATTTGAAAGTAATACAGTGCTTTTTTTTTTTTGAGAGCCTAACAAAGAATTGCGACAATATCTTAAAACAGATTTTAAGAATTTCACTTAGCACTGACTTGTGTAATTATTGTTTGTAAACACTGCTATCTTTGAGAAGCCATTCATAAACATAAGACATTTGAGCTTTGTTGATTAGAAAGGAATATGTAAAGATTTTTGAAGTAGAGGATGCAAAGTGCCAAATTACTGAGAGGTGCAAATACTGCTTCCCAAAAAGAGCCCTCTAGGGATCATATTGCCAGATATTACAGCTACTTTCTGGAAGCAGTACCAATATATATTCCTCATAAAGAGCTTTGTTGCAGTGAAACTTGGCATTATTTGCATTAAGTGTGTGAATGTTTTCTTCCAACCAGAACTTTATAGCAGTTAGATTTTCCTTTAGGTGTGTGGTTTCTGTTTCATACTTGGGCTTTTAGTGTGGTAACTTTTCTGTGAAAGACTGCAACATACACCCCATCCATTTCTTTTTTGCCTCACTTAAATTTTCAGTGGCGAAGTAGTTATGTGAGCTGTGCATGCTTATTTAATGGTGAGATTAAGCCTCAAAAGCTACAGACTTTTGCAGTCTTGCTGCACTGCACTCATGTTTTATAAACATTTTGGTCTAAAAGGCGTGTTTGCTGGGATGTCCTTCAAGGATGCATCTGCAGTCATAACAAATGGGTTGTCCTGTCGTCAGCCAGCCCTTCAGTCGGCCGGATTCCAAAGTCTGGGTCCGGCTTCGGCTGATGTCGCACTTCACCCGACGTCATCTCTGCTGGTCTGCGGGTATAAAGGCATCAGCCGACGCCATTTTCCCCAGTCTTTCTTGCCGCGTGGCGCCCGAAGCAGAAGCTGTTCGCAAGTGCCGGTCGGTCAGATCCAGAAATTACTACTACCGAATACTACTTCGAAGACTTCTAAAAGCTAAGTACCCCGTTGGGGACTCTTTCTTGCCTCAGCCGATGTCAGAAAAAGTAAATAACTGTTTAACTTGTGGGGAAACAAATACCTCATAAAGATTTCCACTCTTACTGCCTACCTTGCTTAGGCCCAGACCACGACGTAGCAGCCTGTTTAGCCTGTGCTTCCTTCAACCGACGAACGCTTAGGCGTCGGTCGGAGTTTGCTGAACAGTTTTTCGGCTCATATTTTGCGTACATTATGCCGTCGGATCCTCCGACTACACAAATTGTTAAAAAACGCAAAGAAAAAAACCGACACTCGCGGTCCGCGGTTTCGGCCGAAACCACGGTTAAGCAAGCCGCGAGTGTCTCTGTTTCGGCCGAAACCGAGAAAACGGGTCAATCTTCAGCCGAATCCATGACTACTACTGAGGCTCCTGCTACCTTAGTTGAATCGGCCTCTGAAGTTTTGCCTACTACTGTGGTTCCTAGTGAATTATCAGACACCATCCCTTTGGATGTCTCTACCCCAGCACATGGTGCTGCTAGGCCTCCTGCAGCCATGTCTATTAAGGCCTTTGCCAGGGCTAAAGCAGCCAAAACTGTTAAATCGGTGCCTGCTAAGCCTCCCTCACACAGGCCCACTTCTAGTTCACAAATGCTTACTCTGGCAGAGGATTTAATATCCTTAATTAGGGGATCCCAATCTCACCCAGACAGGGCCTCTCAGCCTCCAGAAAAGAGACCTAGAGCAGAGCCCCCCCCGAGCCAGTGTCCTCTGATGATTCCTCGGATGACTCAGACATTACAGATCAGCCAGAGGCTCCTTTTTCTACTTATGAAGATTCCGATGCTGAAGAATCCATTCCATCTGCCTCTCCACCAGAGGAATTTTCCTTTGGGGAAACCTTACATGCCATGAGAGAACAATTCCAATGGCAGGGACAAGATTTCTCAGATTCAAGAAAAAGGCTTAGGACCTTTCTGCACTTACCACAACATAGGCCCTTAGCTATACCTCCAGTTCTGCCTGTTGTGGATGATGCATTTAATGATGTTTGCACTGCTCCTGATACTTTACCTCCAGCCCTGCCAAACCAGATAGATTTTACAGGGTGCCAGACACTCATCACCACCTATACAAGGCCCCACTTGCAGATCCTGAGACTATATCCCAGGGGCCTAAGGCAGTAGCCTCGACCTCAGCAAGAAACCCTCTCCCTTCTGAAAGGGAATCCAGGTCCTTAGAGAGATGGGGAAAAAGTTTACACCTCTGCTACTCTCTCAGCTAGAGCTTTAAACTGTCAGTTTCATATGATCCAATACCAAGAGTTTATGCTTGATCAGTTAACTAAGAAGCTGTCCTCTGATGACTCCTTAGATAAGAAATATGTTTTAGAAATGGTGAATAACATTCAGCAGGTTAGTAACCATTCCTTAAAATGTGGCTATGATGCACTGGAGGCTTCATTTAGATCAGCCATGACTGGCACAGTGATAAGAAGGCATGCATGGTTAAAAGAACAGGTCTTGCCGGATCATGTTAAAGCAAAGCTGTTAGATGCTCCTATGGATAAGACCAGTCTATTTGGTACCCCTGCTCAGCAAGTAATGAAGAAAATGGAAGAGAAGGCAAAATCTGTACAAACAGTTAAGGATTTCTTACAGGTTCAGCCCCCAAGGTTTAGCAGGAACTGGCCTGCCAAAAATTGGTCCTTTCCAGACTCCTCAAAATCTCAAAGAGGCAGGAATAGACGCTCTAGAGGCAGAAATCAATCCAGAGGAGGTGCCTACAGAGGACGCCAGTGGAAGGCAATAACCAGCGAGGCACAGACACAACCACTGCCACTGCAACAGGACAATCACAGTGACTTGGCTCTGACACCGCCTACCAGGGAGCAAATAGCAGCACCTTTAGGCGGAAAGTTAGCCTTATTTTCAAAAAATTGGCACTATATCACAAAAGACAAGTGGATTTTGCAAACCATAGACCAAGGCTACAGGTTCCACTTCCACACCTTACCAGTAAAAAGAGGAATGCCAAACCTACCTCCAAATCAAAAAAACAGAAGCTCTAAAGCAGATAGCTCAATTAACAAAGATGAGAGCTGTGGAAAGAGTACCAATAACAGAACAGGGCAAAGGATTCTACTCCAGACTCTTCCTAGTACCAAGAAAAGAGAAAAGTTGGAGACCTATTCTCGACCTGTCCGTCTTAAACACATTCATCATTGTCCCAAAATTCAAAATGCTGACCCTACAGCAACTTCTTCCCATGCTGGGCAAGGAGTGTTGGCTGGTAACTCTAGATCTCAAGGAGGCATACCTGCACGTCCTCATACGACCAAATTGCAGAAGATACCTCAGATTTCTTGCAGGATCAGAGCATTATCAATTCTCAGCATTGCCCTTTGGCTTATCTACTGCGCCCAGAGTATTCACAAAATGCCTGGCATCAGTAATCGCTCATTGCAGGCTACAGGGAATCCAAATTTATCCATACCTGGACGACTGCCTGTTACAAGCGGACAACAAAAGCAAGCTGACAAAGAGTCATTTGCTTACTACAAGCCCTGGGATACACAGTCAATTTAAAAAAGTCAAGACTGATACCATCCCAGACAAGAACATTCTTGGGTGCGGAATTGGACACAGTAAAACAAATGGCATTCCTAACTGCAGAAAAACAAGAACAACTCCCTCTTTACTTCTTGGCATTAACAAAGCAGAACAAACTAACAGCAAGAAAAGTACTGCAGGCCTTGGGCTTCATGGCATCATGCATAATCCTGGTACCCCATGCCAGACTGCATATGAGAAAGCTACAGTGGTACCTAAAGAATTTATGGTCTCAACACAGGCACAGCTTAGAAACCGAAATTCCAATAATCCCATGCCTGAAACAAGAGTTCCTATGGTGGGCTCAAGCATGCCAGTCAAACCCAGGCTTGCCATTCCACAACTTTCAAGCAAGCCAAACCATCACAACGGACGCCTCAGACCTAGGCTGGGGGGCGCACATGTTGGACAAATGCATACAAGGATTGTGGACTCCAGACCAGCTGCACCTGCACATAAACCAAAAGGAAATGCTGGCAGTAAAACTAGCAATCCAGAAATTCAGACCATTCCTCAAAGAAGGCCATTTAATGATAAGGACAGACAACACCACAGTCATGTGGTACATCAACAAACGGGGAGGCACTCATTCATACCCCCTATGCAGGATGACTCTGGACCTTTGGAATATGGCTCTGAGCTACAACATCCAGTTACAGGCAATATTTGTGCCGGGAAAAGAAAATACCCTAGCAGACATGTTAAGCAGAACCACCTCGGATGCTCACGAATGGATGCTACACCCGGACATCTTCAAGGCCATCACAAAGAAATGGGGAATGCCACAAATAGACCTATTCGCATCCCCACTCAATCACCAGCTCAAAAAATTCTGCACAAGGACATACCACCCACTTGCATGGAAGATGGACTCTCTATCCTTCAGTTGGAAAGGCCTGACAGCATATGCATTTCCACCTCTTCCTTTGATGCACAAGGTACTACTGAAAATCAAAGAGGAACGTCCAAGGATAATTCTGATAGCTCCAAATTGGCCAAGACAACACTGGTATCCATTGCTGAGGAGCATGTCTCAGGGGAGAATGTGGTCAATACCCCTGATGTCTTTGATGTTAACTCAGAACAACTACAACATCATGCACCCAAACCTAAAAACCTTGCAACTGACTGCCTGGAACATCACATAACAGCAACTAACCCAGACTTATCCCAAAGGGTTAAAGACATTATCCTTGAAGCCCGCAGACCTTCAACAAGAAGGATCTATGCAGGAAAATGGAAAAGGTTTGTCATTTGGTGTACTGAAAGAGGAAAAGATGTGTCGAACATAGATATTGCTAACATCCTGGAGTACTTGGCAGAGCTTCTACATACAGGCCTGTCCTATTCCTCCATCAAGATACATGCATCAGCTATTTCAGCAGAATACAGCTTCGATCCACCTGTCTTTTCGCATCCTCTTCTCAGGCAGTTCTCAGAGGGATCAAGAATGTAAAACCTCATAGGAAACCACCATTACCAGCATGGGACTTGAACTTTGTGCTAGAAAAATTGACACTCCCTCCATTTGAACCAGCAGCAACAGCAGATCTTCAACACCTATCATGGAAAACTGCTTTCCTACTGGCAATTACTTCAGCAAGGAGGGTTTCGGAACTACAGGCCTTAATGGCAGTACAACCCTTCCTAATCTTCTATCAAGATAGAGTGTCCATGAGAACTAATCCTACATTTATGCCTAAGGTGGTATCCAGAGTGTCTTTAAACCAGGCAATCCACCTGCCTACCTTCTTTCCCAATCCACAGAACAGGGGGGAAAGACTGCTGCATACCTTGAATGTACATAGACAGTTACGCTACTACCTGGACAGAACCAAAGGTAACAGAAAAACTGACCAGCTTTTAGTAGCCTATGCAACAGGAAGGGAAGGAAAAGCAATTTCCAAACAGACAATCTCCAAATGGATAGGAAATTGCATAAGATTCTGTTACTCCTACCATGGAAAACCAATTCCACAGAACATAAGACCTCATTCTACAAGGGCTACAGCCACTACCACAGCTTTCTTACGAGGAGTGGCAACCAAGGACATTATTGAGGCGGCTACTTGGACCTCCGTGCATACATTTGCCAAGCATTATAATTTACCTCTATACTCTAGATCCCGAGCAGGGTTTGCCACTGCTGTATTGCAAGGGATCCTAACTACACCATAATTCTTCTTCCTCGTCCCTAGTTTGGCTATGGTATTCTACCCATTTGTTGTGACTGCAGATGCATCCTTGAAGGACATAGTACAGTTTTGTACCTACCATAAATGTAGATGTCCGAACAGGATAGCATCTGCAGTCAGGATTACCCACCCTCCTTCCCCTCTGTGGTACTCCTAGGGTATTTACCCTCCTAATAGCTAGCTGGGGGGGGAGTCTCTTATGGTGTATTTGTTTGTATATATGTACATACATGCTTATTTTTTGTGTTTGCCTTCTATTATTTTGGAAACATTGGCATTTATCCAAAATTTAGCTTTCCAAGTGGGCAACTGGCATCTGGGGAAAGAAACACTGAGGAAAATGGCGTTGGCTGATGCCTTTATACCCGAAGACCAGCAGAGATGACTTCGGGTGAAGTGCGACATCAGCCGAAGCCGGACCCAGACTTTGGAATCCGGCCGACCGAAGGGCTGCCTGACGACAGGACAACCCATTTGTTATGACTGCAGATGCTATCCTGTTCGGACATCTACATTTATGGTAGGTACAAAACTGTACTTTGTCTGCTCCAGATTTTGGCATCCTTTTTAGAACCGCACATTCCTTTTTGGAAATCCACTGTAGTTATGTAATTAAAAATCTTGCAGTAAATTTGTTTACAATGACCACTGATGCAGCTGAAATCAGACAGGAAATCATGGTCACTTGGAGCTTTAATATGAACTCGTATGTACGTTATTAGCAGCAACGCGGTAGTAGTGTGACTTTTCTAAATGAGTAACTCAAGTATGCATTTTCCAAACCAAGCATAAGCTCCAATTAGTTTGGTAGCAAATGCATGAATGAAATGGAAGGCAGTGCTTCCTTTGCAGGAAATTATTTTGTTTTTATTCATTCATTTATATTTGTATATCAGAGTAGTGCACTGATCTCTGGATAATTTACAGGCCCAACCTATGTGGAAAGGATCACATAAGACGTTGCACCAAACGTATTTACAGATGCAATGATATGCCATAAAATGTGCATATTTACAAAAGCAAGAATATGCTAGAATATTTAGGTTAAGAAGCTAAAATACATTTTATAATAGCAAAACCTAAACTTAGAATTGTTACCATACCATGCTTAGCAGAGTTTTTTGGATAAGATGTAGCCATCAAGAAAGAAAATGGCTTGTACTAAAAGGATAGCAACACAGCATATTATAGGGAGAGGAATAAAGGTATTAGAAGAGGGGAAGATTGTAAATAGTTGCAGGAAATAATGCAGTGGGGTGAAGACTTACTATGAAAAAGTTAAGAAAAGCATGCAGAGTAAAAGAAATAGAAAGGAGAGGAAGTGCGAGAAAATTTTGACTGTTGTTGTCCTGTCATATGAAGCTGAAATCAGTCAATGCATCTGCTTCAGAAACACCGTAATAGATTCTCTTATTCTTTCTGTTCTTTTTATGAGGGTAGTGTCTTGGGATGAAATGGTCTGAGGTATTTCTATACCTTTGATTCTTTCCATTAGTATGGTCTGGGGAACAAATCCACGTCTTCATTTGGGACAGAAAAGTCCTAAGCACTTCTAAAATAAATTGTCTTTGTGCTTAGATGTATGTGCCATGTTTTAGGAACAGACTTGTAATAAAAGTTTCCCTGAGAAAAAAGTGAGCATGTTGAGGTTTCCACCTATTTGAACTTGATTAATGTATTGTTTAAAGGAAATTTGAGGAAACCGGTTTATATTTTTTTCATTTGGTATGTGTGAAGTACATTTTCTTTTACTGATCAAGTATTTACTAATAGTATATCATTGATGGTGTTTTCATGGCATGGTTGAATGCACCCAAATTTGTGGGCAGTCCATTGAGTCCAATTTACACTATGAGAAATTATGTAATGCTGCTTTTGGGCTGGGATTGTATATATAGTAATGTATACAAGCAAAAAAAGCCCTCTAGGGATCATATTGCCAGATATTACAGCTACTTTCTGGAAGCAGTACCAATATATATTCCTCATAAAGAGTTTTGTTGCAGTGAAACTTGGCATTATTTGCATTAAGTGTGTGGATGTTTTCTTCCAACCAGAACTTTATAGCAGTTAGATTTTCCTTTAGGTATGTGGTTTCTGTTTCATACTCAGGCTTTTAGTGTGGTAACTTTTCTGTGAAAGACTGCAACATACACCCCATCCAATTTTTTTTTTCCTCACCTGAAGTGAATAGTTGCTTCACATTACTACTTGTTTTTTTAGTAGCAGTGTTAAGTAAAAATATCTTTTTCATTTTATCTTCGGGAAAGAAGTTTTCTCTTTCAGTGTATCTGATCACTTCTATTGACATTCCCATAGAAGATTGCTGTTGTCATATTTGGCCAGTATTGCCAAGAAGTGTTGGTCTTTTGAGACCACTGGGCTTATCCTACTCAAAGGAAAGATGAAGGCTTTTAATGTAACTTTTCAGATTTCAGTAGAGAGACCCCTCCTACTGGATATTAGTCCCCAGTTCTGTTCGTGGAAACAAATCCGACTTTGGCCAAAGATTTGCTCCATGTTTTTTTACTTTCTATGAAAAATCTGCAGGCTCAAACCATTTTCAAAGCAAGCTTTGATTTACTGGGACGAGGTACTCAGTAGACAGATGTCTAAGGTGAGGAGGTTTGGGATCCATTGTGTGCATCTCCAGTGCCTGAGGTTACTCTTACATTCTTTGTTTGCAGGTAGTGTGTATAGGAATGTTGTGCTTTATTGTAGAAAGCACAGCTGACAACTGGTAAACTTAGAATGTTGGTTTCTGTCATAGTCTTAATGGTGAGAGAGTGTACAAGTGAGTAAGACGTAGATATGGCCTGTTTTGTTAAGAAGATGAAAGCATGTGTTGTTCTGATAAGATCTTTGTCCCTTTTGTTGGTAGAAAAATCATTTCCATCTGGCTCCCCTCCAGATTTTCCATTTGTTTAAACTGAGCCATGTGAACATTTTAAATGATCCACTAAAACACTTTCATTCCCCAAAGGAAATATGATCAACTCCTGAAGACCAGCCATTCTAAACTATCTGCTTTTTCCACCCTTCATGCAGTCTTTTGTAGATGTTTCTAATGATGTATTCAGTGCCTGACAAATTACGGTTATGTAGAGTTCAAGGCAAATATACTTTTTGTTTAATAATCTGATGACTGACCATGCTGTTACAGAGTTTGAATTTCAGAAAGGGCCCTTCCATATAACAAATGGATCTTATATGAACAATTCCACCCACTTCAGTGACTAATCTTTCCTCAAGCTCTCACTTGGTGTGTCTATCACCGACGTCTTTTTTCCAGGCTATTAGCTTTCCAATTAGAGTGCAAACTTGTAGATGTTATGTGATCCTATCTCGCCTACATTCTGAATGATGGGTTCGGAGCCGATCCCTCGGCTCCGACTCGGCACGCTTATGCCAAAGAGCGAAGTCTCTTACTGGCTGAGCTTACCATATCCCAGGATGCACCACTACCAGTCCCCCAGATCTCGTTTGCCGCTAACAAGTGAAGACGTGGTCTCGAGCTGGCTGAGTTAAGTAGTGATTATTTCACTAGTTTTTCTGTCAGGATTTTCTTCATTCTCTACAAAAAGCTGTTTTAACAGCTATTCTTGTGTTTTGAGTGTGTTTGACAAAATTCACTTGGTGAATTCTTGTGTTGTGAGTGTGGACTAGGAGTACCTCTTGTCTGGAAAGGCCTTTCCCGGTCTTTTTATTTGTAGGTGACTTCGGTTCTGTTTCACTTATATTTCCTTAAAGAGGAACTTCTGAGAGAAATTATTACATTTACAGAGTTTGTGCTGTGTTTAACTGACTCAGAGTATTGCGAGTGTAAACTGTAAGCCTATTATAGGTCTGTCACCAGTGTTCTTTACAGTTACTTTCTGAAAATTTCTATAATGTCTCAGAATCCTAGGCCTTCGGGCTTCAAGAAATGTGTAAAATGTAGCTTCAAAATGTCCATCACGGACGATCACTCGCTATGTGTGTATTGCTTAGGGGCAAAGCATTTACAGGAATCATGTAGTGTATGTCACGCTTTTTCCTCAAGGGTCCTCCAGGAGAGGAAAAATAAATTAATTCTTAAGGGATTAATTAAACCTTCTTCGAAGAAGCTTTGGCATCCTCTCCTTCTCCAGCCAAAGAAAGGGCGGCTCCGACCAGTCCGTCGGATCCGATCGCTAAGAAACAAAGGCAGGCCTCTCCTTCGGCTCCAAGGACTTGGAGCCGAGGTCGAACGGTCTGCCTCGATGCCACCAGTATCGACTCCTCTGGCTTCGGAGCCGATAGCTGGGGCATCGAGGCGGGTCATCTTCGCCGGCTCCACTGCTCGGAGCCGACAAAGGTTGCCCGCTCAGACACTTCCTCCTCGGCGAAGTCCACCTCGGCACCGATGGAATCTGGTGTGTATTCCTCGGCGCCGATACTCATCGAGTCGCCTCGAGCCGGTCCCCTAGCCCTTTGGGGCCGTTGGAGAGGCCGTCGGACCCGTTCTGTTTCCTCTCGGTCTTCGAGGATGTCAGATTCTGATATAGACAGGGTGCTCCAAAGACTGTTCCAGTCCCCAGTCTTCCAAAAATTTGTTTCGGTTCCGACCCAGTTGGCTTCGGAGCCGATGACCTTGGCCCACCCCATTGCCATTCCTCCTCCGACTGCTTCGGCTCCGGAGCAGGTGCTGTTGGAGCCGATGGAGATCTCAGGGTCGGCTCCGACCCTTACTCCAACCCGGGCCTTCGGGTCCGAGTTTGGTACGCGGACGCCTTCGGCTGGACCCGGGGGTGATGTTTCGGGACCTATGCTTTCGGTTCCGAGCCTCCCCTCGGTGCTTCGGCTGGGTCTTCCGTCGACTATCACGGCTCAGGGGACCGGACACTCCGAGGATCCTGGGGGGGCCGGCTTCCAGAGCCATGAGGAGTGCCTTGGCCAAGTCCTCTTCGCCATCTCCCGGCTTTACCGCACCTTCCCTAGGAGTGGAGACTGGGTCTTTGGCAGTTCCCCTGTCCGTAGTCAGTGGAGCCCGGGGCCTGAGGTTACCCCCAGTGGGGGTTCCCCTCCTCCTGAGGGTTCTTCTGAGCTGTCTTCGGAGGAACCCCAAGGAAGAGATCGTGCAAGAGGAAGCACGTGGACTCCCCGAGTCTATTACTTCAGACACTGATCTGGATGATGCAGAGGAGTCCCAAGTCGTCCTCGGATGATGTCTCCTTTGCAGACATCTTACAGGTCCTCAAACAACGAGGCGGCTGGGTATGCAAGGCCCCCTCGCCTGACGAGTCAGTGCTCCTCATTGCCTTTGGGGCTCAGCCCTCCGCCTCCTGGGTGTCTCCGCCTTCGACGAGCTTCTGGATTTAGTTTGTCAAGGCGCGTGGGAACATCCAGATACCGTGGAACCAGTCCCTTCTCGTCCAAATAAATTTTTGTCTGCTCCCCGAGAAGGAGTTCCTCACTAAAGGCGTGGCTGTAGATGCCATGGTGGTGGCATCTGCTACACAACAGGACGTGGCAGAGGCTTCAACGTCCATCCATCCTCCTAATAAGGAGTCTAGGAGTATGGACAGGTACGGAAGCGCACCCTGACTTCAGCGGCCTTTACTTTAAGGTCTCTGAATTATTTGGCACATTTTACCAGGCTTCAGAGGGATCTGGTCAAGGAGTTGTCAGATTCCCTCTCGGTAACCTACCTGAGCAGCTAGCCCAGTCGGTTAGCTCTCAGTTGGCTATCCTTACGTCAATTTCTAACTCGTCCATGAGGCTCATTTCCTATGCGGCCGAAGGGGCGGGTAGAGCGGCAGGCACAGGCGTGGCTCTCACGGAGACAAGCCTGGCTCCGTTTGTGTCAGTTTGCGGAGGCCTTCAAGTCTTCCTTCGCCGACGCTCCCTTTGATGGGTCCTCCTTGTTTGGACCCAAGGTTAAAGACACCCTTACCCGCTGTGAGCAAGAGGGAAAAACTTTATCTGCCGTAGGTGCCCGTTATTCCACTCCCTTTCGGCCTTACCCCAAGGCTAAAGGAGGGGAAAATGTGGTTCCGCAAATCCCGTAAGTTTTTCTCCCAACAGCAGGAAGAATCCCTTTCCAGAGGCAGAGGACGGGGAAATTTTTCAGGGAGACGCCGTCCCAGAGGCGGCAGAGGGCCCCGCAATTCTGGAGACAGAGTCCTTTCGTGGCTCTTCAGCCTCCCACACTTCATGAGGGATTTCCCGGCTGTGCTGCTCGAGCCAGTCGGGTGTCGTTTTGCCAAGCACCTAAAAGCCTGGGAGTCAATCACTCAGGACAGATGGGTGCTTCGGATCATTGCCGGAGGTTACACCATCCCATTCACATACTGCCCCCACAGTCCAAAAGAATCCCGGACCCACCACCCAGTCAAAGGGAAATGGCAGCCGCAGAAGCTTTAAAGCTGCTAGAAAAGGAGTCATCCAACCGGTCCCCACAGACCAGATCGGATCAGGAAATTACTCCAGGTTCTTTTAGTGCCAAAAGACAGGGGACCTGAGACCAATATTGGATCTCAGCAGACTGAACCAATCCGTCACGAAATCCAAATTCGAATGGTCACGTTACAATCCATTCTCCCATTGTTGGAGAAGGATGTTTGGATGTGCTCCATAGACCTCAAGGACGCCTATTATCACATACCGATACATCAGGCGTCCAGGAGGTATCTGCGCTTCAGCCTGGGAGTCAGTCATTACCAATTTTGCGCTCTGCCCTTTGGTCTCACCACAGCCCCAGGGTGTTCACCAAGTGTTTGGCAGTAGTGACGGCTCACCTGAGAAGTCTTGGATTCCAAGTGTTTCCCTATCTGGACGACTGGCTCCTGACTGCCACCACCAGGCATCTACTAATGGACAACCTCAAAGCCACCATCTCCCTGGGTGTTACCCTGGGGATTACATTCAATTGGTCAAAGTCTGTCTTGCTGCCCTCTCAACGCATAAAGTTCATAGGAGCAGAGATAGACTCAAGATTGATGCGTCTTTCTTCCTGCCGAAAGGATCCAAACTTTACAGGGCCAAGTTCAAGCTCTGATCTCGAGATCCAAAGCCCCAGCCAGGATGGTTCTACAAGTTCTAGGCTCAATGTCTGCCACGGTTCTTTTAGTCCCTCTGGCAAGATTGCACATGAGGATTCTTCAGTGGCTATTGTCAACGCAATGGTCCTTTCAGGATCTTCCCTCAATCATCACATCATGATTACGGATATATGCAAAGGGACCTTCGCTGGTGGCTTCAGACATCCAATTTGGATCAAGGAAACCCTTTGTTCTTCCTCTCCAGTGGTTACCCTGACGACAGATGCCTCCCAGATAGGGTGGGGGGCATTGTCTGGGCAGGCTAGTTCAGGGCTCCTGGCTTCCAGACAAGCTCTTCTCCACATCAATGTGTTGGAGATGAGGGCTGTACTTCTATCCCTACAAGCCTTACACAAGTTTCTTCCTCAGGGCATCATCGCCATCCACACAGACAACATGTCGGTGGTTTGGTATCTGAACAAACAAGGAGGGACCAGATCTTACCCCTTTGCAGAGAGGCCATGAGAGTGTGGGAATGGGCTGTAGCTACCAACCGCTTCTTGGTAGCGACCCACATCCCGGAAAGTCAAATATATTGGCAGACAAATTGAGCAGGACAATTCTCTCTCCTCACGAGTGGTCTCTAAACCACACCGTAGCAGCTCAGGTTTTCAGGAGATGGGGACGCTGCTGCGACCTATTTGCAACTCCATTAAACACCAAGTGCCAAAGGTTCTTCTCCTTGATCCCACATCAGGGAGTACCAGCCATGGATGCTCTAGCACAACCTTGGCCAACAGGGCTACTTTATGCCTTTCCTCCCATTCCGCTTCTTCCCAGAGTTATTCAAAAGCCTCTCAACTGGGGTCTTCAATGATTCTGATTGCCCGTACTGGCCTCGCCAGGTGTGGTTTCCCTACCTGAAGAAGCACGCAGTGGACGATCCGTGGACTTTAGACCTGATTCGGACTTGCTAATCCATCAGTCGGGACTTGACATCAGTCCCTTCAATCTTTGAAATTGACAGCTTGGCTCCTCCACTTCCGACTTTAGTTAGAAGGCACACTCTAGACCCGAAGTGGTTCACATTTTATCTTCGCCCACAAACCCACCACTAACAAATTGTACCTTAGTAAGTGGAAGAGGTTTGCTATCTGGGCTCAACTCAAGGGCTTAGACCCTATCACTGCTCCTGTCCCAGAGGTCTTGAAATTTTTAACATCCTTGTTTAATCAGGGATCTTCCGTCTCAACTATTAAAGTCCAACTAGCGGCTATTTCTAAATTCCACGAATCCATGGATCCTCCTTTGATGAGCAGCAGACTATGCAAAACTTTCATTAAAGGTGCGAACCTATTAAGACCACCAATTTTTCATCCTGCACCTCCGTGGGATCTTGATTTGGTGCTTCGCGCATTAACATCCCCCTTCGAACCGGCTGCTACATGCGAGTTAAAATATCTGTCTTGGAAAACTGCCTTCTTAGTTGCAATTACTTCGGCAAGAAGAGTTTCAGAGCTTCAAGCCCTGTCTATTAAGCCACCGTACTTGATTTTCCACAAGGATAGAGTATCACTTAGGCCTAATCCGTCCTTTGTCCCAAAGGTCTGTTCTAGTTTCTGCCTACAACAATCTCTAGAGCTACCGGTTTTCTTCCCAAAATTCTCCAATGAAGCAGAATACACTCTTCATAAATTGGATGTTCACAGGCAGTTACGCTTCTATTTAGACAGGACTCAGCAACTTCGTAAGTCAGACCAGTTGTTTGTGTCCTTCTCAGATAATAAACTGGGCCAAACCATCACAAAAGCTACTATCTCAAAATGGATCAGAGATTGCATAACTCAGACTTATTCTTCTTCGAATAAGCAACTTTCAACATCTATCAAGGCTCATTCTACCAGAGCTATGGCTACTTCTATAGCTTTTCATTCCAAGCTCGCTATATCGGAAATCTGTGCTGCGGCTACTTGGTCCAATCCGCACACTTTCATTTCCCACTACAAATTGGATGTGGCATCTAGAGGACGAGCTTCATTTGGTTCCACGGTACTCAGGAGTGTTTTCCAGTGAGCCACCCAGGATTCAGGTGCTAGGGACGCTGTCCCATCATTCAGAATGTAGGCGAGATAGGATCACATAACATCTTTTAGTTATGTACTCTCCATAACTTCAGATGTTTGGGATCCATCTCGCCTACATTCCTAATACCCACCCTCCTTCCCCCTGCCTTGGAGATCAGAAGAGATTGAACGGTTTTGAGTTCTACTGTTTTATCTTGTTTCATCTGACGATGTTATATAAGCAGGGTATGCATGTGTGCATGTATGCGGACAAACTAGATCTGGGGGACTGGTAGTGGTGCATCCTGGGATATGGTAAGCTCAGCCAGTAAGAGACTTCGCTCTTTGGCATAAGCGTGCCGAGTCGGAGCCGAGGGATCGGCTCCGAACCCATCATTCAGAATGTAGGCGAGATGGATCCCAAACATCTGAAGTTATGGAGAGTACATAACTAAAAGTTTTATCATTCGGCATCTTCATATTTAAGGTCAGAACATTTTTTTTTTGTCTACTCAGTAGTAATAGGAGGTATTTTAGGCAGATAGGTGGGTAATTTTGTCCTCCCTTTCTCCCTTTTTAGTAGGTTGTTTCTGGAGCTTTGGCATTGATTTGTTTAGTTGCAGTTGCTTAACTTGGTATTGGCTGAACTTGGCATATTGTTTCATATTGGCGTTTTGATGCGTTTTTTTGTTGTAGTTAGTTTTACTACTTTTGACTTGGTTAAAGGTATGACCTCAGGCTTCAAGAAATCCTCCATGGGCTGGCACAAAATTCTCTCTCAGGTCAAGCATAACTTGCTTGTGGTTGTATGAGAATGGAATATTTAGATTCACAATGAGTTTGAAAGTAAGAGCATGCGGGAAAGGCGAAACTGAATGATTGTTAAGGGGCTGCATGCTTGTGACTCATCTGTAAATTCTAAGGCCTGCAGAGGCCAGTAGAGTGTGGGGTGGCAGGGATATATTCAGATCTTCCTGCCCTTCTAAGGTGTTTGGCAGTGCAGAGGATTAAGGCTCTGAGCTGTTAATGAGTTGCTTCTTAAAAACCATGGTACAGTACACAGTTAGTGTTTGATTCTTTTCATCGCCATTTGCATACTTTGTGACTTTAAACAAGTCACTTAACCAGACAGTGTTCATTTTATCAACCCTGAAAAGGGACACTCACTTCCAGTGGGTGTATCTGACCACCAGTCTCCAGCAAAGAAAAAACCTGGGTAGCGTCTCATCTGAAAAGGAGTCTAGGAAAGTGTTGGTGCATTCCTACAGCTCTCTGCTGTCCACCTGTTGCTGTTGATCTGGGCTAGGAGAAGGTATTGAGGGCTTTTAAGTCTCAGATTGAGACAGACATTATCTTTCTCCAGGCTGTCTCTGGGGCAGCAAGAGAGGGTCCCAGTTCCTACATCATTCCTGTGGCTTCATGACAGGCTGAGGTCTTGGCTTTGGTCATTTTAGAGGGTTATGGCAGTGCCTATCATTAGCACTAATTCCTTTCTCTTGTTTGGCAGTGATGCCTTACTCCATGCTTGTGGCCATAGTGTCATCATGTTCAGTACCAAAAGTTACTGGCCCAAGGTTCTTAATGCTAACTGGTCAGTGAAGATTGCATCATTGATTCCCTTGGGACTTGAATCAGCTACATTAGTTGGAGTACTGACAACCATATCTTTCCTTGGTGCCAATCTCTGTGTTAGAGCCAAAGCCAAGGCTTGGGTAGATTTGGCATTGAGTTTCAGTATTGATTCCAGGCTGTTTTGTTTCCAAGACCCTTGATGAGATATTCTAAGCAATTAGAATTGGCTCAGAAACTGTCTCCTTTGTCAGGTAATGATCCATTGGCCTTCACCCGACAGGGTGAGATAGGCGAGAAATGGCTACTGAGGGTACTCATAGCAGTATTGAGAGAAAGGTGTATCCCTTGTGACTGGAGAATAATCATACTTGTGCCAGTGTTCAAGAACAAAAGGGACATTGATGACTTTGGGCAGTATAAAGGTATCATACTCCTGTCACAGTGCATGAAACCCCTGAAGAGGGTGATTGATAAATGAATATAAAGAGTAGCAGAAAGTAAGATGGGAGATGAGCATTTCAGACTCCGATCAGGAGGCAGCACAACTGATCCAATGTTTGCAGTGAGGTAGATGGTTGCAAGAAGCTAAAGGTGAGGGAAGTGTCCAATTGGGCATTCCTAGACTTGGAGAAAGCATATGACCAGGCCCAGAGAAAGCTGATTTGAGCAGTCTTGTGATGGTTTAAAGTCCCAGAAACATTGGTACAGGCTGTGTACAAAAACCAATGAGTCAAGTACAAACAGTGTTTGGACTCTCATATGGGTTCTTAGTGAGAGTAGGTGTGCACCACTGCTGTTCATATGGGTAGACTACGTTAGCAAACAGGTTGGAGATGACAGGTGAGCAAAGTTGCTGTATGCAGACAATGCAGCATTACATCCAAACTCTGACCAAGAACTTCAGCAAAGAACAGAGGAATGGGATGCAAACTGAAGGCATATTGGTTGAAACTGAGCACAGATAAGACTGTTGTAATGTCAGCAAAGTAGGGAAATGAGAATTCAGAGAACTTAGAATACAGCAGCATGCTATTAACCAAATCAGTAGCCAAGAAAATCTCAGCATTTTAATTATATTTTTTGCAAAAATACTTTCAAAAATATTGGCCGACTCCCATCCCTGCATGAAGATGTTAGCATAACTAGGGGCTAACGCAGCACCCATAGCAACACCATTTATTTGCACAAATAGTTGATCATAAAATTCTAAATAAGTGTAGCTCAAAACCAAATCTATCATCTCCATTAGCAGTCCCACTGTGTTAGAAGAGAATTCCCTCGATTTCAGTAGCTCCATTCTAACCATCTCCATACCTTCTTTATTTGGTATCATTGTATATAAATAATTAATATCTAAAGTTAGTAATATATCAGAGTCAGAGACCTTAATATTGTTAAGTTTGTTCAATTATGTTTAATTGACTGCTATTTTAGTATTTAAATGTGTTTAGTTTATGTGTAAGCCATTAGTCTGAAGAAGTCTCCATTGCAGGAGACGAAAGTGTTCACTTTTGGCTTGTATTTTACTTGGAATATTGTCTTAATTCGTGCATTGTCTTGGAACGTTATTTCCTGGTGCTGCCATCGTTTTTTGCTGTTTTGAATTTGATAATTCAGGTAGAGGGGAAAGTAGCAAAAAAGTTTAACATCTTCAGGTATTTGACAGGGTGGTTGAGAAGAAAGGAATTCTGAATGAGGAGGTCAGAGCTAGAATCAATGGAGCTGCAACCAACTGGCTCAGTATGTTAGGAATAGTATATGACAGAAGAATGCCAAAGAACTGAAAAGTAAAGTGTACAAAACAGTGGTGTGACCAGTGCTACCATATGGTATAGAAACCTAGGCAATAAAAGCAGGGCAGATAAGGAAGCTAGAGGTCATGGAAATGACGTGCCTGAGATGGGGTGGTAGGATGCATACTATGGGACAGACAAAGAAATGAGGACATCAGAGCTGAAGCCGAAGTATCTCCACTTGCAGACAAGATCAAAGATAACAGATTACGGTGGTTCAGGCACATGTGCAGAAACTAGTAAAGATTTGAGACAGACAGACAGAAGGCAAGAGGAAATGATGGCATCCAGCAAAGAGGTGAATAGACTGTGTGAGTGAAGACCTGTATCAGTCAGATACGAGTGTTAGAGAAGAAAGGTAAGTGGCAATGAGTATGGTGACAGTTGTCACAACACCCTGATCACATGTAGAAAATGGGGAAAAAAGTGGATTGATTATGATGATGTTGATCATCAGTCATCCTCCTCCTCCTCCTCGGGCCTTTTGCATCACCCCAGTAGACCTCTGTCTCAAAGACCTTAGCTCTCCCAGATTCCATCAGAAGGAGAGGAAAGCCACCACAGGTATAGTCATACAGTATTTGGTGCATATTCTTCCTTCTCATGTGGATGATTACTTTGAGTGTTCTGAGGAAGAGATAATGTAAGAGGAAATATCTAGACGCTGCTACTACGTTACCCACCCTGGATGCAGAGAACATTTCTCGTTTCCCCTCTTGATGACCCTTTAATTTAGGAAGGTCCTAGAGTTGATGCATTTGATAACTGCAGATGGCTTTCATTTCTGAACTTCCTCTTATAGGTGATCCTCTGGATGCCAGAATGCCCTCTCTTTCCATGTAGAGGACTTGGCAAGAACTGGATGTGGTTAACACCAATGCCAGCATCCCTGCTGCCTCCCAAGGATATGAATTTTGGGAGTAAGGCTCCCTTGGTAGATTCCATTACAGTGGCTGGAGTCGTCATTAGAGAGCCTGGTACTCCTCACATGACAATGAGCCTTTGTGGTTGCGACAGTCAGGGAAGAGCACTTGTGCATCAAGCATCTTTTCTAGCAAAGCCCTGAGTTACCTCATGAATGTGACTCATTGACTGTACTAGTCAAACAAATGTGTGACTATAAATAAAATGCTGACTAAAGTTGCAGGTGACTGAGATGGCTGTACTGTCTAACTTGCCCACAAGTCCCTTGGATAGCTTTGCCGGTGGGCTTTGCCGGTGGTTCGACTGCAGGAGTGGACATATTACCCATGATGACCTGCCTTACTCAAGCATATATCCTTCCCACTGTCTCAGTGGTATTTTGGATAATCTGAGACTTCCCTCCCTCTCGCTTTTCATTTTGACAGCTGATTGAACACTCACATGTTCTTCTTGTTTCACTGTTGCAGCCATCACACTTGGGTTATCTGCCTGCTGGTGGCCCTCATTCGGCCCAAATACCAGAGACTTAGTATTTCTGCATAAGTTGTCGCTCCAGGACTGACGTCAGGTCATCATGGGTATAAAAACAGAAAGCCGATAACATTACATCAGTCTTTCTTGCTGAGGAGCCCGAAACAGAAGCAGTTCGCACAAGTGCCGGTCGGCTGCTACCTGAGTTTTTGTTTCCAAATCGAATCATCCTAAAGTCTTCTAAAGCTAAGTACCCCATTGGGGATCCTTTTTTCTTGCTCTAACCAATGTCAGAAAAAGTTAACAGTTGCCTCTCCTGTGGAAAGCAAATACCACACCGAGATTTCCATTCTTACTGTGTCCCTGTTTAGGCCCAGACCAAGACGTACCTCGCTGTCAGATGTTCTTCATCTCACATTGCTGCAGTCCTAACACTTGGGTAGTCCGCTGTCCCAGTCGGCCCGAATACCAAAGTATAAGGCTGACGTCGGTCAAGGCGCATTTGACTGACATCAGAACGTCAGGGTACAAATGCGCATGACCGACGTCATATCCTCAGTCTTTTTTGCCGCATGGTCCGATGCAGAAGCAGTATTGCGAGTGCAGGTTGGCGTTCTGAAATTTTCTGAAGTCGGAGTTTCAGACCGAATCAAAGTTGGCTAAGTACCCCGTTGGGGAATATTTTGGTTTTTTCTTGCCTCAGTATTTAACCGGATGTCAGAAAAAGTGAATAACTGTATTTCTTGTGGGAAACGGATACCTCATAGAGATTACCATACATTGTGTATACCTTGCTTAGGGCCTGAGCACGACGTTGTTGGCTGCCGCTCTTGTGCTAGATTTAACAAACGCACTATTAAGAGAAGATTAGATTGTGCCAGGTTAGTTTTTGGGAAGCGTTGTAATTACAACATGCCGTCGGATGCTCCGACGCCCGCTTCGTCTAAAAAACGCAAGGACAAAGCAGCGAAGCCTAGGGTGGAAGAACCGTTTGTCCCGGACGCCGGTTCTTTAGAGGGCTCGATGGAGCCGGTGGTTCTACCAGAAGTTCCTTTGGATTCTCAGGGTGAGACTTTACTGTTACAAGATGTGTCCTCTCAGGAGGTAGGCCAGGCTGAAGGGGCTTCTCAGGTAGCTGTTCTCCCCTCCCTTCCTAAGGTGGTTAGGCCCTCCCTTCTGTTTCCAAGGCTCCTTCTAGAGGTAGGCCAGGGTTAACTTCAGTGGGGGTCTCCCTAGTTCTTCAGGGTCTCTGCCTAAGAAACATATGCTTAAAATGGCAGAAGATTTGATTACTATGATTAGAGGTTCTTTACCCCCCCCTGATAAGAGGCCTAGGGTGGAACCTGAGCTTGAAAGTTTTGAGCAGTGTTCGGAGGCTTCTGAGTCTTCGGCTGAAGACTTGCAGGAGTATCCTCCTTATTCTGATTCTGATGTAGATGACTCTACACCTTCGGCTTCTCCTCCTGAGGATTTTTCTTTTCAGAGACCCTTCATTCCATGAGGGAGCATTTTAAATGGGAAGGTCAAGATTTCTCTGATTCTAGGAAAAGGCTTAGGGAATTTTTGTTTCTACCCCAGCATAGGCCTTTAGCTATACCTCCTGTTCTGGATGTGGTAGAGGATGTTTTTGCAGAGGCTTCCCTGAACCCTGATTCTTTGCCTCCTGCCCCAGTTAAACCGGACAGGTATTATAGGGTGCCTGAAGCTCATAAGTATCTTTTTAAGAGTCCCAGGGCAGACCCAGAAACTGTTTCTCAGGGGCCTAAAGGTGTTAAGGCTTCTGTTGTTAAAAATCCTGTTCCTTCTGATAAAGAGGCAAGGGCTTTGGATAGATTGGGGAAAAAGGTGTATACTTCTTCCACTTTAGCCATGAGGGCTTTGAATTGCCAGTTTCACATGTTGAAATACCAAAATTATCTCCTTTCACAATTGAAGTCTAAGGTAGATGCTCTGGCGGAAGGTATTGAGTGTAAAGAGTTGCAGGATTTAGTTCATGTTTCTGAACAAGTGGGTAAGCATTCCTTGCAATGTGGTTTTGATGCTGTACAGGCCTCTTCGAGGGTGGCAGCCACTGGTTCTGTTCTTCGCAGGCACGCCTGGCTCAAGGATCAGAATTTAGCTGAACATGTAAAGACAAGGATTTTAGATGCTCCTTTACAATCTGATGTGTTATTTGGTGCCTGTGGACGCAGTTTTAAAGAAAATGGAGGACAAGGCTAAGTCTATGCAGACTGTTAAAGATTTTTGCAGGTTCAGCCTCCAAAGTTTAGTAGAAATTGGCCTACTAAGGGGTGGACTTATCCTTCTTATGATTCTCAGTCTAGGGGTAGATCTAGACGTGGTAGGGGCAGAGCTCAAGGTTCTTTTAGGCCTAGAGCAGGCAGTTCGCCTGCCCAGTCTTCTGGTGAGGGCAGGGGTCAGTCCTTTCGTAAGCAGACCCAATGACTTGCCTTTTCAGCTGCCAGAGCCTTCTGCTGTGGCAGCACCTTTGGGAGGAAGGCTGGCACTTTTCAAAGAAAACTGGACTGTTAGTACCCAAGAAAGATGTGTATTGCATATCGTCGCCCACGGTTACAGGTTTTATTTCCATACCTTGCCTCCTTTCAAAGGCATGCCAGACATTCCTCCTCTACAAAGAAAAGAGGCTCACAAGCAAATTTCTCTGTTGCTCCAGATAGGGGCCATTCAGCCGGTTCCTGTGCCAGAAAGGGGCCTAGGATTTTATTCTCGCCTGTTCCTAGTACCAAAAAAGGGGAACACGTGGAGACCAATTTTGGATTTGTCTATCCTCAACACTTATTTGGACATTCCCAAGTTCAAAATGTTGACGTTACAACAGCTTTTACCTCTGCTGGGCAAAGATCACTGGATGGTAACTTTAGATCTCAAGGAGGCTTACCTTCATGTGCCTATCAGACTCAGTTGCAGGAAGTATCTGCGTTTTCGAGCTGGAAATTCCCATTATCAGTTCTCTGCATTGCCCTTTGGCTTATCTACATGCCCAGAGTATTCACAAAAGTTCTGGCTCCAGTTGTAGCTTTTTCAGGCTAAAAGGAATACAAATCTATCCTTACTTGGACGACTGTCTGATTCTGGCTCAAGAAAAGGACGAGCTTCTTCAGCATCTGGATTATGTGATAGCAGTGCTAAGATGCCTGGGGTATTCTGTGAACGAAATAAAGTCCAGTCTAGTACCCTCTCAAGACATGTGCTTTCTGGGTGTGAGACTGAATACAGCAGCCCAGATGGCCTTTTTAACCCCGGACAAACAAAAGAGTCTATCCCTTTACTTCCATCAACTATCTCATCAGTCCGTGCTGACTGCAAGGACAGTCCTTCAAGCATTAGGGTTCATGGCATCTTGTATTCTGGTGCTTCCCAATGCCAAACTGCATACGAGGAAGCTACAATGGTATCTCAAAACTGTATGGACACAGCACTGCCAGGATCTGGACACTGTCATTCAAATAATACCTTGCATTCAAAAGGAATTTTTGTGGTGGGCTCAGGAATGTCACCTAAACAAGGGACTCTCTGTGACCCGGCCAGAGGCGAGTCAGATTCTAACGACAGATGCCTCAGACATAGCTTGGGGAGCTCATCTGAATGGAAAGTGGATACAAGACAAGTGGCCTGCCAGACTACAGCATCTACATATCAACATGAAGGAGATGTTAGCAGTCCAGTTTGCATTGAAGGCTTTCAAGGAGTTACTTCTTCCAGGGCAGGTGTTGATTCTAACAGACAACACAACTGTCATGTGGTACATCAACAAGCAAGGGGGAACACATTCTTATCCTCTATGCAGGAAAGCAATGATTTTGTGGGAGACTGCGCTCAGCTTGCAGCTTACTCTTCAAGCAAGGTTTCTGCCAGGAGCACAGAACTCCTTAGCAGATGTGTTAAGCAGGCAAATCATGGATCCCCACTCGTGGAAACTGGATCTTCATGTATTTCGGAAATTGACAGTGTCATGGGGAACTCCAGACATAGATCTGTTCGCTTCTCCACTAAACCACCAGCTGCCAAAGTTTTGCACGAAAAGTTATCATCACACAGCTTGGAAAGTGGATGCTCTTTCGTTCAGTTGGGAAAATCTTCATGTGTATGCCTTTCCACCTCTGCCTCTCCTCCCAAAGGTACTCCTAAAGGTCAGACAAGACAAGCCAAGGATGATTTTGATAGCTCCAGATTGGCCTCGGCAACACTGGTACCCATTACTGAGGAATCTGGTAAGAAAGCCTCCATGGCCTTTACCTTTGATTCCACACCTTTGTCTCAGAGGGACGGTCATCTACTCAATGTCAAGCTTCACTCTCTTCATCTAACAGCCTGGCATATTCTCTTTTGAACCACAGCAGGTCTCAACTTCCTCAACAAGTTTTGAATGTGATTACGGAAGCCAGAAGACCTAGTACACGTAAGGTGTATGCAGAAAAATGGAAGAGATTTTTATTTTGGAGTGCAGCAAAGGATTTGGATGTTTCTGAGCCTAATTTGAGTGTGGCTCTTCAATATCTTACTGAGCTATTGGACAAAGGTTTGTCTTTCTCTTCCATTAAGATTCATGCTGCAGCAATTTCAGCTCACTATGATTGTGACCCACCATTGTTTTCTCATCCTTTGTTCAAGCAATTTCTTAGAGGGGCAAAGAATATAAGACCCCCACGAAGGGCTCCTACTCCTGCTTGGGACCTCAATTTTGTGTTGGAGAAACTTACTCTACAACCTTTTGAGCCTGCGGCTACTGCTGAGTTGAAATACTTGTCATGGAAGACTGCTTTTTTGTTGGCCATTACTTCTGCAAGAAGGGTTTCTGAATTGCAGGCCCTTATGGTGGTGGAGCCTTTTTTGATTTTTCATAAGGATGGGGTATCATTACGTACTAATCCTTCATTTATGCCTAAGGTGGTTTCTAGTGTGGCTTTAAACCAAACTATTCATTTGCCTACTTTTTATGCAGATCCCCAAAATAGGGGGAAAAGATTTTGCACACTTTAGATGTACACAGGCAGTTGCGTTATTATTTAAGCAGGACTAGGGATTTTAGGCAGTCTCAGCAGTTGTTTGTTTCTTTTGCTTTGAGCTCTCAGGGCAAGCCTGTGTCAAAACAAACTATTTCTAAGTGGATTGGGTTTTGCATTGCATTCTGTTACTCCCATCATGGCAAAGAGATTCCAGCTGGGATTAGGCCTCATTCCACTAGGGCTACTGCCACTTCAACAGCATTTCTAAGGGGGGTGGCAACTAAGGATATTTTGGAGGCAGCTACTTGGAGTTCAGTGCATACTTTCTCCAAGCATTACCACCTTCCTCTCTATTCTAAGTCCAGGGCTGGTTTTGCCACTGCTGTGTTGCAGGGCATTTTGGCAGCTCCTGCTTCATTATAGCTTAGCCATCCTCCCTTACCTCTGCTTTGGGATTCTACCCAAGTGTTAGGACTGCAGCAATGTGAGATGAAGAACATAGTACAGTTTTGTACCTACCATAAATGTAGATGTTCGAAGATCCACATTGCTGCAGTCCAATTCCCTCCCTCCTTCCCCTGTGTTTAGGGGTGGTTGTGTGGGTGAGGTTCTATTTTTTGTACATTTGTATATATTGTACATATTTTAGGCACAGGAGTGTTTTGGTGTTTTTTGGTTTTGGCCTTATCTTTTTAGGGTCTTCTGACATCTGGGGCAAGAAAAGACTGAGGATATGACGTCGGTCATGCGCATTTGTACCCTGACGTTCTGATGTCAGTCAAATGCGCCTTGACCGACGTCAGCCTTATACTTTGGTATTCGGGCCGACTGGGACAGCGGACTACCCAAGTGTTAGGACTGCAGCAATGTGGATCTTCGAACATCTACATTTATGGTAGGTACAAAACTGTACTTTTTGTGCTTTGTTCAATTTCTGAACTATTTGTTGTTGGGCCCTTATTTTCACTAAATACTTTCGCTCTCTATCTCCGTATTCTGAAATGGCTTTGGTAAGCCATCCGACTACCAATCTTCCGAAAAAATGTAAGGATAAAGACAGAGACAAGACCGCACAGGTCCAAAACTGCCGACGACGCTTCCATTAAGCTAGTCGCCAGTTCACCGGTACTCAAATGCTTTCGCAGCCCCCGATGTCAGCTTCAGTGGATTCACAGGCCGCTACAGAGACCCGTTTGGAGTCCAGTATGCCGTGAGACTCTTCTTTGACTACGGAACCTGTGGATGTCTCTACCTTGGGTGGGTCTGCAGCCGCTGTGCAGGCACCGGCTTCTGAGGAAGTTCTTTGCTCTACCGATATTTGACACAAACCGAGGACTTCTTTTGCGTCTTCAGTTCTGTCTAAAACTACCGAGTTTCTAAGGCCAAGATTACGAGGTACACCTAAAAAACTGACAACCCATTTTCAAGCACCTTCTTCCTTGCCACAACATCAAATGCTTAAAATGGCAGAAGACCTGATTATGCTGATTAGGGGAAGCCAGCCTTCCCCTGCTAAGAGAAAAAGAGATTTGTCCCCAGCAGCTCTAACAGACCAAGAGTCCGATGACTCAGGTTTCTGAATATGAAGACGTGCCTTTATATGCTTATGAAGATTCAGATGCAGAGGAATCCATTCCCTTTGCTTCCCTCCAGAGGATGTTTCTTTTGGGGAAACCCTTCATACTTTAAGAGAGCATTTCCACTGGGAATGCCAAGACTGTCCTCAGTCCAAAAAGTGACTGAGAGAATTTTTATTCTTGCCACAACATAGACCTTTAGCAATACCTCCGGTTCTGGATGATGTCTTTATGGAATACAGTCTAACTCCTGATACTTTACCCCCTGCACCAAGGAAACCAGTCAGATACTACAGAGTCCCGGACTCTCACAAATTTCTTTTCCAAAATCCTACTGCTGACCCAGAGGTCATTTCCCAGGGGACAAAAGGCATAAAAGCAACTACAGCTAAGAATCCCACCCCTTCGGACAGGGATTCCCGAGCTTTAGACAGATTGGGTAAAAAAAAGTGTACACCTCTGCAACTCTCGCCATTAGGGAATTGAATTGCCAGATGTTCTTCGTGTTTCACTGACGCAGACATCACCTTTGGGTTATCTGCCTGCAGGTAGCCTTTAACCAGCCTGAATACCAGAGTCTTGGATTCCTGCGTCGGATGCTGCATCTTCTTCCATGACGTCAGGTCGTCGGGTATAAAACATGCAGCCGACACCATTACATCAATCTTTCTTGCCACGTGGTGCCCGAAGCAGTTCGCAAGTGCTGGTCGGCCGACTCCTGAAATTTTCATTTTCGAGTTTCAGAATTGAAATCTTCAAAAAAGCTAAGTACCCCATTGGGGATCCTTTTTCTTGCTCTTAACCAATGTCAGTAAAAGTAATCAGTTGTATTACTTGTGGAAAGCAAATACCTCGTAAAGATTTTCATTCGTACTGCATTCCTTGCTTAGGCCCAGACCATGACATCCCTCGCTGTCAGTTTTGTGCCTTGTTCAACCCCCGAACTATTCGTCGTCGGGCTATATTTGCAGCAAATTATTTTGGTACTCAGTATAACTATTTTTCACAAAAGAAAAACTATCCAGAAATGGCTTTGGTAAGCCATCCGACTACCGATATTCCAAAAAAGCGTAAGGGTAAAGACAGAGACAGATCGCATAGGTCCAAAACTGCAGACGATGCTACCATTAAGCTAATCGCCAGTTCGCCAATACTCAGTGAAGCACTTTCTCAGCCCCTGATACCCGCTGCTTCAGATTCTCAGGCTTCTACTGAGACCCTTTCGGAGTCCGGTATGCTGTGAGATGCTTCTTCGACTATGGAACCTGCAGAAGTCTCTACCTTGGATGGGTCCAGAGCCGCTGTGCAGGCAGCTTCTGATGGGTGTATTCAGGCCTACAGACTTGCATTTTAAACTGACGCCATCTTCTTCATCCAGGCCTAAAACTCAACCCACGCCTAGAAAACAGACATCCAAACTGCATGCTCATGCCCATATGCCTAAAAAGAAATGCTTAGAATGGCTAAAGACCTTATTACCTTAATTAGGGTAAGCCAGCCTTCCCCCTCTAGGAGACCTGGAACTGATTTTCCTTCTGATTCTTCTGATCAAGATTCTGGTATTTCTGTTTCTCCTGATTACCAGGATTTGCCCCTATCTACCTATGAGGATTCTGATGCAGAGGATTCCATTCCCTCTGCTTCCCCTCCAGAAGATTTTTGTTTTGGTGAAACCTTGCACACTCTTAGGGACCATTTCCGCTGGGAAAGCCAGTATTACTCTGACTCCAAAAAGAGGCTTAGGGAATTCTTACTCCTCCCTCAACACAGGCCTTTAACTATCCCGCCTGTTCTGGACATTGTGGATGATGCTTTCTTGAATCTAGCCTTTCCCCAGATACTTTACCTCCAGCTCCCAGAAAACCTAACAGGTATTACAGAGTACCTGACTCTCTCAAGTTCCTCTTCAAGAATCCTACTGCAGATCCAGAGACCATTTCCTAAGGACCAAAGGACATTAAGGCTACTGCTGCCAAAAACCCTACCCCTTCTGATAGAGATTCTACAGCTTTGGACAGATGGGGTAAGAAGGTATATACTTCTACTACTTTGGCCATTAGGACTTTAAATTGACAGTTTCATATGTTAAAGTACCAGCAGCATATTATGGGACTACTTAAACAGAAAATGATGTTGATTCCTGACTGTGCTGAACACAAAGAATTAAAGGATTTAATGCATTCTGCAGAACAAGTTGGTAAACATACTTTGAATGTGGTTTTCACTCTTTAGAAGCATCTTGCAGGGCTGCTGTCACTGGGTCTGTACTTAGAAGGCATGCTTGGCATAAGGAGCAAAACTTGCCAGATCATGTTAAAGCTAAATTACCGGATGCTCCCTTAAACCAAGGCCGCCTGTTTGGCAGCAAAGCAGAAGTCGTCCTCAAAAGGATGGAGAAAAAAGCTAACTCTTTTTAAACTGTTAAAGATTTCCTGCAAGTACAGTCTCCCAGATTTAGTATGCATTGTCCTTCAAAGAATTGGTCCTTTCCAGCCTCTTCCAGGCCTTCTTAGTCCAAACCCAGGAAAAGCAGACCACCTAGTTTACAGTCTCGGGCTATGCACAGGCTTACACAATGGGGGGCTCCCACTTCCAAAGCAGGTAGTAAGACACCACCCTATGGGAAAATGGCACAATGACTCAACCTTAACCCTTCCAAGCCCTGCTCAGCTGCCTGCTCCCTTAGGAGGAAAGCTCGCCCTGCATGCAAAAAAACTGGGAACTCATTACCCAGGACAAATGGGTTTTGAATATAGTTTCCCAAGGATACAGATTCCACTTCCACACCCTACCAACCCCAAAATGTTGGCCAGACCTACCCCCAAATCAGTGGGCAGAGGCTCAACAGCAAGTTCTCTCTCTTCTAAGTATCAGGGCTATTCAACCTGTCCCAGCAGAAGAAAGGGGACAAGGTTTTTATTCAAGACTTTTCCTGGTGCCCAGAAAAGACAGCTCCAGACGTTCTATCCTGGACCTGTCTATCCTAAACACTTTTTTGGTAATCCCAATATTCAAGGTGCTAACACTTCAACAGCTGCTTCCTATGATAAGCAAAGATGCCTGGTTGGCAACCTTAGACTTAAAGGAAGCTTACCTGCACATTCCAATAAGGGAATCTTACAGGAAATACCTACGCTTCAGGGCTGGCTCCATACACTTTCAGATGTTCTTCGTGTTTCACTGTTGCAGTCATCACATTTGGGTTATCTGCTTGCAGTAGCCCTCAATCGGCCTGATTATCAAAGTCTTGGGTCCTGCGTTGGTTGCTCTCATCTTCCGTGATGCCAGGAAGTCAGGGATATAAAGCATGCAGCCAAAGTCATTACATCAGTCTTTCTTGCCGTGTGGTGCCCGAAGCAGAAGCAGTTCGCAAGTGCTGGTCGGCCAACTCCTGAAATTTTCATTTTCGAGTTTCAGAACCAAAGTCTTCAACTAAAGCTAAGTACCCCGTTGGGGAAACTTTTTCTTGCTCTAAACCAATGTCAGTAAAAGTCGATAATTGTATTTCTTGTGGAAAACAAATACCTCATAAAGATTTTCATTTGTACTGTATTCCTTGCCTAGGCCCTGACCACGATGTACCTCGTTGTTGGTTTTGTGCCTTGTTTAAACCACGAACTATTCGTCGTCTGTATATTTTCGCTTCTAAATATTTTTGTACTCTGTTCAATTATCCAGATATGTCTTCGGTAAGCCATCCGACTACCAACATTCTGAAAAAACACAAAGATAAAGACAGACAGGCCGCCTAGGTCCAAAGCTGCTGACGACGCTTCTCCTAAGCTAGCTGGCAGTTCGCTGGTACTCATTGAGGCGCTTTTGCAGCCCCTGATACCCGCTACTTCAGATTCCCAGGCCTCTACTGAGACCGATTCGGAGTCTGGTATGCCGAGAGATGCTTCAACTGTGGAACCTGTGGATGTCTGTACCTTGGATGGGTCCGGCTTCTGAGGGTGTATTCAGGTCTACTGACTTGCATATTCTGAGGGTGTATTCAGGTCTGCTGACTTGCATATTAAACCGATGCCATCTTCTTCTTCAAGGCCTAAAACTCAAACCATGCCAAGAAAACCGATGCCCCGACCGCATGGTCAGGCCTCTATGCCTAAAAAACAAATAACGGCTGAAGACCTTGTTACTTTAATCAGGGGAAGCCAACCTTCCCCCTCTAAGAGACCCAGGACTGAATTTGCTTATGATACTTATGACCAGGATTCTGAAATTTCTGTTTCCTCTGATGACCAGGATTTACCCTTATCTACCTATGAGGGTTCTGATGCAGAGGACTCTATTCCCTCTACTTCTCCCCCAGAGGATTTTTCTTTTCGTGAAACCTTGCATAGTCTCAGGGAGCATTTCGCTGGGAAAACCAAGATTTCTCTGATTCTAAAAAGAGGCTTAGGGATTTCTTACTCCTGCCCCAACACAGGCCTTTAGCTATCCCGCCTGTGCTAGACATTGTTGATGATGCCTTTTAGGAATCTAGCCTGGCCCCTGACTCCTTACCTCCTGCTCACAGAAAACCTGATGGATGTTACAGGGTTTCTGACTCTCACAAATTCCTTTTTAAAAATCCCACCTTCGGACCCTGAGACCATTTCACAGGGACCCAAGGGCATTAAGGCTACTACTGCCAAAAATCCTACCCCCTCTGATAAGAGATTCCAGGGCCCTGGATAGATGGGGTAAGAAGGTATGCACCTCCGCAACCTTGGCCATCAGGGCCTTAAATTGCCAGTTTAATCTGTTAAAGTATCAGCAGTATATTATTGGATTGCTTAAACAGAAAATAATTTTGATTCCTGATTTTGCTGAAAAAAGGACTTACAGGATTTAATGCATTCTGCTGAACAGGTTGGAAAACATACTTTGCAATACTTTTCACTAGAGGCATCTTGAAGGGCTGCTGTCACTGGGTCTGTACTTAGAAGGCATGCTTGTCTTAAGGAGCAATCTTTGCCAGATCATGTTAAAACTAAATTGCTTGATGCTCCCTTAAATCAGGACCGCCTGTTTGGCAACAAAGCAGAAGTTGTTCTTAAAAAGATGGAGGAAAAAGCTAAATCTATGGAAACTGTTAAAGATTTCTTGCAAGTACAGCCACCAAGATTTAGTAGGCATTGGCCCTCTAAAAAGTGGTCCTTTCCTGCCTCTTCCAGGCCTTCTCAGTCCAAACCCAGAACCAGCAGGACACCCAGGCTTCAGTCCCAGGGTACGTACAGGACTAAGCAGTGGGGGGGCTCCCACTTTCAAATCAGGGAGCAGTAAGACACCCCCCTATGGTAAGCTGTCTCAATGATTTGACTTTAAAACTTTCAAGCACTTCACAACTGACTGCCTTTTTAGGGGAAAAGATTGCTCTGCAAGCAAAAAACTGGGAACTCATTACCCAGGACAAATGGGTTTTAAATATAGTTTCCCAAGGATACAGATTTCACTTCCACACGTTATCAACCATAACAGTTGGCGAGATCTACCCCCAAATCAGTGGGCACAGGCTCAAAAGCAAGTACTCTCTCTCTCTTAAGATTAAAGGCTATTTAAACTGTACCAGAAGGGGAAAAGGGACACGTTTTCTACTCCAGACTTTTCCTGCTACCCAGGAAAGACAACTCGTGGCGTCCTAGCCTGGACCTTTCTATCTAAACACCTTTTTGTTGATTCCAAAATTCAAGATGCTAACTCTTCACCAGTTGCTTCCCATGCTAGGCAAGGATGTCTGGTTGGCAACACTGGATTTAAAGGAAGCCTACCCGCACATCCCAATCAGGGAATCTTGCAGAAGATACCCAAGTTTCAAAGCAGGCTACATGCACTATCAGTTCTCTGCACTGCCCTTCGGCTTATCTACTACGCCCACGGTATTCACAAAGTACACATAGAGTTTTTGGATGTTAGCTACTAAAAATAATTTATCCACTGTGTCTACTACTTTGTATAAGAAAACTGTTAGAAAGAATAATGTTCTACACTATGGCAGTATGCATCCGAATCATATGAAATTCAATGTGTTGAAAGAACAGATATTTCGAACTGTGAGACTTTTTAATGATGATGATAGTCTCATTGTTGCATTACAAACACTTAAACAAGAATTTTTAGAAAGAGGGTATAGTAGTAAACTTATTGATTCTCAAATAGCAGAAGGATGGCGGCATAGATCAGGTAAGTGCCAGCCATATTCCCCCCCCTCCCCACTAGTATAAACAACAGGGATAATATTGACAATACTTTCTCAAGTGATGCTTCCACTGATACCTCTAGGAATAAACTAAGGATGCCATTGACCTTTGCCAGTAATGTGCATGTAGCATGTGGTATTATTAAAAAGAACTGGGATATTCTGTCTACTGTACATGAGTTGAATGGGGTCATTGGCACACAGCCAGATTTTGCTTTTAGAAATAATAGATCACTTAAGAGTCAGCTCTGTTATCGATCCTTTAATACTAAATCAACTATAATATCTGATAGACTTGGTACATATATATGTAGGAATTGTATGGCCTGTACACATATACATATTGGTAATAATTTCACACATCCCACTTTGGGTTTTAAGATAGATACTGCTTTTTGTGCAGATTGTCGAACAAAAAATGTCTATTTTTGCTGTTGTACTACCTGCTTCTCATTTTACATAGGGAAAACGAACAGGGTGTTTAAGGATAGAGTACTCTTAGGGATATCAGGAATGTTAAAGAAACCAGCGCACTATCATTACATGTAGCTAAAGAGGGTAAATAACATAAATTTAGCTTTATGGTACTAGAGATTCTGCATAATACCAAGAGAGGAGGTGACATAAATAATAGAACAGAATCTAGTGAACAGAAATGGATTTTGCGCTTTCAAGCTGATAAACCTACTGGTTTAAACAACAGAGTTTCCCTGAAACCCTTCCTTAAAACACGGCCATTAAAGCATTGATCTCTCTCTTAATATTTTATCATATATGTTTCAATAGTCCATCTTTTATTATTTTTTACTACTGTATTTGTTACCAGTTTTAAGTACATATTGTTCATTTAGTCTGTTTTATTCAATTTTTTAATGATCTATATATTCTACAGATGTATTTTATCACATGGCTTTTAGCTATGATGCACATTTTATCTGATTTTTGATTGGATGTTTTAGTGTTTAAAAATGAAACTGCTATTCTATCTTTGTTGGTCTGATGAAGCGGATGTTATTCCGAGAAAGCGCTTACCTACTACAATAAAGGACATACTGATTTTCACTGCTGTGTGGAACCAGATGATTTTTCTTTTTCTTGTATTCACAAAGTGCCTAGCTCCAGTCATTGCATTTTGCAGGCAAAGAAATATTCAAATATACCCATATCTGGACGATTGTCTTATTCAGGCAGAAAGCCAGGACATACTTTTGAATCATCTGGCATTTGTACAAAAGGTGCTAACTTGTCTAGGGTACACCATAAACTAAAAGAAATCACATCTGGTACCCTGTCAGCAAATTTTTTTTTTTTTTTTTTTTTTTTTTTTTTTTTTCAAAATTCTTTATTTCAATTTATAAATCACTACATATAATAACGTCATACAACCAAACCGTTAGTATCTCTCAAAGATTAACACAAAGGATAACAAAGGTAAAAGAAAACCTATTAAAACCAAAGTAAATAAAAAAAACTAAGAAAACTATATACACAAGTGCCAATATCTAGAATATTAAACAATAAACTATGCGCCCATCTTCTTGTAAGTTCTCATATCAAAATATAGAGGTACACCAAGCAGCTTGGGACTCATATGATTTCAAAACAAATCATCGCAAAAATAGAGGCATACAACCACTGGTGAAAAGGGATATCATAAGCCATATATTAGACCTCTACCAATAATTGAAAAATAAAATCCCAAAATTTCTGGTTTTCTATCTTTTAGCGTGGATTAACAATTAACATTTTCTGGGAGGTTATATATTTAATTGCCAAAGCAGTGAAATCCCCCCACGTTAATTTTGTACGATCTAACCAATGTTTGGTAATATAAAACTTAACTAAAAGACAAATGGTGATAAGCACTTTGAGTCTAAGAGGAGTCATCTTAATGTTAGTAATATGGAGCAAAGCCAATTCCCAAGATAATGTTGACTTATGATATCCCATTTTACTTAGTCTTATTTTAAGAGAACACCATAGGTTGTGAGCATACTTACAAAACCATAATATGTGGATAATGTCAGCATGAGAGTGTGAGCAACACGGACATGAGACAGATATAGAAGGGTTGAATTTATTAAGATGGGTAGGAGTTGTATATAAATTGTTTGTAATCATAAATTGAGTAGAAATAAATTTCTTAAAAGGGGAATATTTACGTGTAAGTTCAATCGACCACATTTTCTGCTGTGGCGATATAATAACACCTTGCTTATTCCAGTAGTGAGCAAATATAATCTCCCCTTTGTAGAGGTAGGAGGAGAAAGATTTGTATGCTATAGAAAGCATGTGTTTATTGGAATTGAGACTTTGTAGAAGATGTACGACTGTATCAATCTCATTATCTGAACTTTGAAATTTTAGAAGAAAAAATGCAGTGAGGTCCCGTAGCTGTCTCAAAATAATCATATAGGCTTTGGACAAAGACAAAACTTCTCTAAGTTCCGTTAATGAAAGATGTTTATGTTTATAAAAATCCCAAAAAGTATAGTCTCTAATCAATGGGAAATTACTAAGATTAATCATTTGACTGTTCAATTTAACATTCGGGTTAAGGTGGAAGCAAATTTATATTCCTGGGAGCAAGCTTGAACACAACTTCCCAGATGGCTTTCCTCACGCCAGAGAAACACATTCATTTGACGACTTACTTCAAACTAATGGCCACAAAAACCCTGCTATCTGCAAGGCAAATACTGTAAGGCTTGGGGTTCATGGCCTCCTGCATTCTACTAATTCCATATGCACAACTGCATATGAGGAAATTACAGTGGTATGTAAAAAGCCTATGGTGTCAACATTCTCAGGATCTAGAAGCAATGATTCCTATCATTCCTTGCCTACAGTTCCTTTGGTGGGCAGAGGCTTGCCACCAAAACAAAGGTCTACCATTCACTCTACCCCCCTGCCGCCCACACCCACACCCTAACAACAGATGCATCAGACTATGTATGGGGGGCTCACCTGGCTGGGAAGTGCATTCAAGGCAAATGGAGCCCAAGTCAAATGCACCTGCATATCAATCAAAAAGAAATGTTCGGACAGCCTTCAAGTACCACATTCTTCCAGGACAGTTAATGGTAAAGACGGACAACACCACTGTTATGTGGTACATAAACAAGCAGGGGGGTACCCATTCTTACCCCCTCTGCAGACTAGCCATGGCACTGTGGAACACAGCCTTGAGCTACCAAGTGCATCTACAGGCTCAATTCCTGCCAGGAAAACTAAATACATTGGCAGACGAACTAAGCAGAAATCTCATGGACCCACACAAGTGGAAACTGGAACTAAAGATTTTCAACATGTTGATAAACAAATGGGGGAGCCCGGATATAGACCTGTTTGCCTCCCCCCAGAAATACCAGTTGTACAAATTCTGCACAAGGACTCCCCACAAACAAGCTTGGAAAGTGGATGCTCTTTCCTTCAGCTGGAAAAATCTGTCAGTTTATGCCTTTCCTCCTCTGCCTCTCCTCTCCAAAGTACTACTAAAGATCAAACAGGACAAACCAAGGACGATACTGATTGCACCAGACTGGCTATGCCAACACTGGTACCGCCTCTTACGCAGAGTCACTGCTGGCTCCATGGCACATGCCTCAGACCCCTACCCTGCTGTCACAGCAGAAGAGCCAGATTCTGCACCCTCACCTTCAAACCCAGAACCTGGCAGCCTGGCTAATTACCTAATCTCTCCATTACCATCCCTCAGTAAACAAGTGTTGGATGTCATTTTGGAGGCAAGGAGGCCTAGTATTAGAAAATCTTATGCTGAGAAATGGAACTGATTCTGTGCCCTGAACCAGACTCAAGGGTTGGGCACAGCAGCGCCCAGTTTACCTCAGATTCTTCAATATTTAACTGAGATGCTTCATGCATCAGCCATTCCAGCTCATTACAACACAGAACCACCCCTCTTCTCTCATCCACTGCTCAAGCAGTTCCTCAGAGGGGCCAAAAACGTAAGACCACCCAGGAGAGCCCCAACTCCAGCCTCAGACCTTAACTTTGTATTGGAAAACTCAGTCTTCCTTCTTTTCAGCCAGCTGCATGTGCAGAGTTAAAATTCCTTTCTTGGAAAACAGCCTTCCTTTTAGCAATCACTTCAGCAAGAAGGGTATCTGAATTACAGGCCCTTATGGCAGTGGAGCCTTTCATCTTTCATGCGGACAGGGTGTCCCTCATGACCAATCCCTCCATGCCCAAGGTAGTATCCAGTGTGGCTCTTAATCAGTCCATTCATTTGCGAACCTTCTTTTCTAATCCACAGAACAAAGGGGAACTGATACTGCACTCCTAAGATGTGCACAGACAACTTAGATTTTACTTGGACAGGACTAAACCTCAAAGGAAATCTGACAAATGCTGGTGGCATTTGCTGCAGGGGCAGAGGTGAAGGCTATTTCAAAGCAAACCATTTCTAAGTGGATAGGCCATTGCATTAATTTCTGCTATAAGCACCATGGGAATCCTTTCCTACAGGGGATTAGACCACATTCATCCAGGGCTGCATCTACCTCTACAACCTTTCTCAGAGGTGTACCTACCAGTGACATCCTAGAAGCTGCTACCTAGAGTTAAGTACATACTTTCACCAAGCATTACCATTTGCCAATTTTCTCTAAATCCAGAGCTGACTTTGCCACTGCAGTCTTTCAGGGCCTTATAGCTAGTCCTAATGCTATTTTGGGAATCTACCCAAATGTGATGACTGCAACAGTGAAACACGAAGAACATAGTACAGTTGTGTATACTTACCATAAATGTAGATGTTCGAGTGTATTCACTGTTGCATTCCTGGTTACCCTCCCTCCAGCCCCCTGACTTCTTTTTATATTTAATTGCTTCCCATTAAGGGGGCACCTGACATATGGGGTAAGAAAAACTGATGTGATGGCGTCTGCTGCATGCTTTATACCCCTGACTACCTGACGTCATGGAAGATGAGACAGCAACCAATGCAGGACCCAAGACTTGGATAATCAGGCCGACTGAGGGCTACTGCAAGCAGATAACCCAAATGTGATGACTGCAACAGTGAATACAATTGAACATCTACATTTATGGTAAGTGTACACAACTGTACTTTCTCTGCACTTCCCTTTGGCTTATCTACTGCTCCCAGGGTAGTCACAAAGTGTCTAGCTCTAGCCATTGCATTTTGCAGACAGAGAAATATTCAAATATACCCATACTGGGACAATTGTCTGATTCAGGCAGAAAGCCAGGAATTGGTATTTAAACATCTGGCATTCATAAAGAAACTTCTATACTCACTGGGGTACACCATAAATGAAATGAAATCTCACCTAGTACTCTGCCAACAAATTGTATTCCTGGGCGCAAGCTTGAATACAACTTCCCAGATGGCTTTCCTCACTCTAGAGGAACAAGTTTATTTGACAACCTACTTCAAACTACTGGCCACAAAGACCCAGCTATCTGCAAGGAAAATTCTGCAAGCCCTGGAGTTCATGGCCTCTTGCATTCTACTATTTCCATATGCAAGATTGCATGTGAGGAAACTGCAATGGTATCAACATTTTCAGGACCTGGAATCAATGATTCCTGTCATTCCTTGTATATAGACAGAGTTCCTTTGGTGGGCAGAGGCTTGCTACCACAATAAGGGGCTCCCTTTCACTCTACCCCCTGCCGCCCAAACCCTAACAACAGAAGCATCAAACTATGCATGGGAGGCTCACTTGGCAGGGCAGTGCATTCATGGCAAATGGAACCCGAGACAGATGCACCTGCATATCAACCAAAAATAAATGTTAGCTGTACAGAATTCCCTGACAGCTTTCAAGGGCCACATTCTTCCAGGACAAATATTGGAAAAAACAGACAACACCACAGATGTTCATCATGTTTCACTGCTGCAGTCATTACACTTGGGTTATCCTGCCGTCAGGCGGGCCCGCAGTTGGCCTGAGTTCCAAAGTCTTGGTCCGGCGTCGCCTCTTCCCTGATGCCAGTGCGCCAGGGATATATAAGAAGCAGCTGACTCCATTTTCTTCAGTCTTTCTTGCTGTGCGGTGCCCGAAGCAAAAGCAGTTCGCAAGTGCCGGTCGGCCGACTCCTGAGATTTCAAATTCGATTTCAGAACCAAAGTCTTCAGTAAAGCTAAGTACCCCGTTGGGGAAATTCTTTCTTGCCTCAGACCGATGTCAGAAAAAGTTAATAATTGTATTTCTTGTGGGAAGCAAGTACCTCATAAGGATTTTCACTCTTACTGTATTCCATGCCTAGGTCCAGATCACGACGTCACTAGTTGTCAGTTTTGTGCTAGATTTAACAAACGCACTATTAAACGTCTGTTTGATTTTGCTCGCCATTACTTTGGGCGAAGGTTTAATTATACAATGCCGTCGGAACAACTGACGACCGGAATGCACAAAAAGCGTAAAGACAAAGATAAGGGCAGGCATCCGAGGCCCAAAACTGACGAAGCCTCTTGTAGATCAGTTGCCGGTTCGCCGGTTTTCAGTGAGGCACTTTCGCAGCCCCTGACACCTGCTACCTCAGAGCCACAGGCCGCGACCGACTCCGACGTGGAGGTGCCCAGGCCTCTGGAGCCTCAAGGTGTTCGTCCAACGGAGATTAACCCTTCAGATGGGTCCGGAGCCGCTGACCAGGCATCGGCTTCTGAGGGTGTTTTCAGGCCTACTCAACTTACCATTGCAACTACAGCCAAGACTTAGCCTACACTAAAGACAAAGAAGCAAGTACAGCATTCACCTGGACAGGCCTCCATGTCTAAAAAAACAGATGCTCAAGATGGCAGAAGACTTGATTACTCTGATCAGGGGTTCCCATCCCCCTCCTGATAAAAGGCGTAGGCAGAATATAAACTATGATTCCTCTGACCAGGTTTCAGTATATTCTGATTCCTCTTCAGACCAGGGATATTCTTTACCCCCCTATGAGGATTCTGATGCTGAAGAATCAATTCCTTCAGCCTCTCCTCTTGAGGATTACTCTTTTGGGGAAACTTTATATACCATGAGGGAGCATTTCCATTGGGAGGGCCAGGATTACTCAGAATCCAAGAAAAGGCTCAGAGACTTTCTTTTGCTGCCTCAGCACAGGCCCCTTGCTATTCCACCATTGTTGGACATGGTGGATGATGTGTTCTCTGAATCTAGTTTAAACCCTGATTTTTTACCCCCAGCTCCAGTCAAGCCAGACAGATACTACAGAGTCCCTGACTCTCACAAATTTCTTTATAAAAACCATGTTGCTGACCCAGAAACTATTTCCCAGGGTCCCAAAGGGGTTAAGGCTTCCACGGCTAAGAATCCAGTCCCCTAGGATAGGGACTCTAGAGAATTAGACAGATGGGGAAAGAAAGTTTACACCTCTTCAACTTTAGCAGTGAGGGCTCTAAATTGCATTTCACATGCTTAAATATCAACAATACTTACTGTCTCAATTAAAACAGAAAATGAGTACAAATGCAGAACAACCTGACTATAAGGAAATGCAGGATTTTTTGCATGCAGCTGAACAAGTGGGAAAGCATACTTTGCAATGTGGTTTTGATTCATTAGAAGCTTCTTGCAGAGCAGCAGTTACAGGATCTGTGATTCAAAGGCATGCTTGGTTAAAAGAACAAAGTTTACCAGATAATGTTAAGGCAAAATTATTGGATGCTCCTTTGCAGCAATATATTTTATTTGGTATTAAGGCAGAAGAGTTATTAAAGAAAATGGAGGATAAGGCAAAATCTATGCAAACAGTGCAGGATTTCTTACAGGTACAGCCACCACGATTTAACAGAAATTGACCTACACAGAATTGGTCCTTTCCAGTGTCAGACAGGCCACAAAGAGGCAGATACAGATGCCCAAGAGGCAGATCTCAGCCACAAGGTTCTTACAGACCACGACAGTGGGGTGCTTCAAACCCAAAAGAAGGTGAGGATAAGTCACAACCTTACAGGAAACAGTCCCAATGACTTCCTCCTTCCAATGCCAAACTCTTTCCTTTTGGCAGCTCCCTTAGGGGAGAAACTAGCACTTTTTTCTCAAAACTGGCAAGCAGTCACCCAAGACAAATGGGTGCTGAATATTGTGTCTCAAGGTTACAGGTTCCACTTTCACACTTTTTCAAGGCTAAAAGGAATGCCAGACCTGCCACAAAATCAATGGACAGAGGCACAAAAACAAATTACAGCTCTCATGGACATGAGAGCTATTCAGAAAGTACCACAGGAGGAAAAAGGACAAGGATTTTACTCAAGACTCTTCCTGGTACCCAGAAAGGACAAAGCCTGGAGACCCATTGTGGACCTTTCTACTCTAAATACTTACCTGGATGTTCTGAAATTCAAAATGCTGACACTACAACAACTCCTTCCCATGTTGGGCAAGAAAGCTTGGCTTGTTACTTTGGACCTCAAAGAGGCATACCTGCATGTCCCTATCAGACAAAATTGCAGAAGATATCTCAGATTCATAGCTGGTTCAATGCACTACCAATTCTCTGTACTTCCCTTTGGCTTATTTATTGCGCCCAGGGTCTTTACCAAGTGTCTGGCACCAGTAATTGCATTTTGCAGACAAAAAGAAATTCAAATATATCCATATCTGGACGACTGCTGATTCAAGCAAAGAGCAAGGGCATTCTTCAACGTCTGGCGTTGTAAAAAGATTAAGTTGCCTAGGGTACACAGTAAACGAAAATAAATCAAAACTAGTGCCCTCACAAGAGATAATATTCCTGGGTGCCAGCTTAAATACAACGGCCCAGATGGCTTATCTCACGCCAGACAAACAAGGACAACTGACTCAGTATTTTCAATTGATGGCAACAAAGTCCCAACTCCCTGCAAGAAAAATTCTGCAGGCCTTGGGATTCATGGCATCCTGCATACTACTAATTACATATGCAAGACTGCATATGAGGAAATTACAATGGTACCTAAAAAGTGTTTGGTCTCAACATTCTCACAGCTTGGAGACAGTAATACCACTAATTCCCTGCCTACAACAGGAGTTTCGATGGTGGGCACAGGCATGTCACCTCAACAAGGGTCAGCCTTTCACTCTTCCCACAGCCAGGCAGACTTTAACAACAGACGCCTCGGATTACGCCTGGGGGAGCACACATGGCAGGAAAATGTATTCAGGGCAAATGGACCACAGACCAAATGCATCTTCACATCAATCAAAAAGAGATGTTGGCTGTACAGCTTTCAAGGACCTTCTGCATCCAGGACAATTAAGGACAGACAACACCACAGTAATGTGGTACATAAACAAGCAAGGGGGCACTCATTCTTACCCCCTATGCAGGCAAGCCATGACCTTGTGGAACACCGCTGTAACTTATCAAGTTCATCTGCAAGCACAATTCCTGACAGGAAAGATAAATACTCTGGCAGACGACCTAAGCAGAAACATCATGGATCCTCACGAGTGGAAATTAAATCCACAAGTTTTCAGCATGATAATGCAAAAATGAGGGTGCCCGGACATAGATCTCTTTGCCTCCCCACTGAATTGCCAACTACAAAAATTCTGCACAAGGACTTATCACACACAAGTATGGAAAGTGGATGCTCTTTCCTTCAGCTGGAAAAGCCTAAACGTTTATGCCTTCCCACCACTGCCTCTCCTTTCAAAGGTACTCCTAATAGCCAGACAAGACAAACCACAGATAATCCTGATTGCTCCAGACTGGCCACCCCAGCATTGGTACCCAATCTTAAAGAACTTAGCTCAAGGCCCACCTTGGATTTTGCCTCAAATTCCACACCTTCTGACTCAGCAAAACAATCAGATACTGCACAGTCAGCTCAAAACCTTAAACCTGGCTGCATGGCAGATTCATTAGCCAAACAGACAACGTCTCTCTCTAAAGCTGTTATGGATGTCATTTTGGAGACCAGGAGGCCTAGCACCAGGAAATCTTATTCAGAAAAGTGGAAGAGATTCTGTGCCTGGAACCAGGCTCAAAACCTTGATCCTCTGGTCCCTAACATTCCTCAGATACTACAATACTTGACAGAGATGCTGGACAAAGGACTATCCTTTTCATCCATTAAGATTCACACTTCTGCCATCTCGACTCATTACAACACAGATCCTCCTTTTTTCTCTCACCCTTTGCTAAAGCAGTACCTCAGAGGGGCTAAAAACATAAGACCTGCCCCGGAGAGCACCAACACCAACTTGGGACCTCAATTTTGTTTTGGAAAAGCTCACTTTGCCTCCTTTTGAACCAGCCAATTCAGCAGAGTTAAAATATATATTATGGAAAACTGCTCTGCTTCTGGCAATAACCTCAGCACGAAGAGTCTCAGAACTGCAGGCGTGGAGCCTTTCACCATTTTTCACCAGGACAGGGTTTCTTTAAGGACAAACCCTACCTTTATGCCTAAGGTGGTTTCCAGTGTGGCTGTTGACCAAACTATTCACATGCCAACATTTTATCCAAATCCCCAAAATAAAGGGGAGAGACTTCTACATTCCTTGGACATACACAGGCAATTGCGCTTCTACTTGGACAAAACAAAAGCTTTCAGAAAATCTGTCAATTGTTTGTATCATATGCTGCAGGATCACAGGGAAAGGCTATTTCAAAGCCGACAATTTCAAGGTGGATAGGACACTGTATCTGGCTCTGCTACACACAAAATGGGAAACCTGTACTTAGTAATATTGGACCACATTCCACCAGGACAACTGCCACTTCTACTGCCTACCTTAGAGGAGTACCTACCAAAGATATCTTGGAAGCTGCAACTTGGAGTTCAGTGCACACCTTTACCAAGCATTACCATTTGCCTCTTTATTCTAGATCCAGAGTTGGCGTTACCACTGCAGTGCTGCAGGGCCTCATAGCCACACCAAATCCTCTATAGAGCCAGCCACCCAAACTCAGCTTTGGGATTCTACCCAAGTGTAATGACTGCAGCAGTGAAACACGATGAACATAGTACAGTTTTGTACCTACCATAAATGTAGATGTTCGAGTTTCTTCACTGCTGCAGTCCAGGTTACCCACCCGTCAGGCCCTCTTTCTTATCTAGGACTAACCTATACTACCTATGTGGTGTATTTGCTGGTTACTGAAGGTTTTATTTTTACCTTGTTTGTATGTTTTATTAGCAATATGTATTGCCTACCATTTTTGGGGGCACCTGACATCTGGGGCAAGAAAAACTGAAGAAAATGGCGTCGGCTGCTTCTTATATACCCCTGGTGCACTGCCGTCAGGGAAGAGGCGATAGCAACCAACACCGGCCCAAGACTTTGGAACTCAGGCTGACTGCGGGCCCGCCTGACGGCAGGATAACGTACGTGTAATGACTGCAGCAGTGAAGACACTCGAACATCTACATTTATGGTAGGTACAAAACTGTACTTTATGTGGTACATAAACAAGCAAGTGGGGGGATCCACTCGTACCCTCTCTGCAGACTAGACATGACTCTGTGGAGCACAGCCTTGAGCTACCAAGTGCACCTATAAGCTCAATTCCTGCCAGGCAAGCTAAATTCACTGGCAGATGACCTAAGCAGAAATCTCCTGGACCCACACGAATGGAAACTGGAACCAAAAATATTCAACCTCTTGAGGAACAAATGGGGGACCCCAGAGATGGACCTGTTTGCCTCCCCTCAGAACTACCATTTGGACAAATTCTGCACAAGGACTCCCCACAGTCAAGTTTGGAAAGTAGATGCCCTGTCCTTTACCTGAGAAGGCTTCTCAGTTAATGCCTTTCTTCCTGTGCCTCTCCTCTCGAAGGTTCTGCTAAAGATCAAACAGGACAAACCAAGGGCAATACTGATTGCACAAGACTGGCCACGCCAGCACTGGTACCCCCTCTTGCGCAGCATGACACTGCTGGAACCTTGGCACCTGCCTCAGACCCCTTCCCTGCTGTCCCAGCAGGCGAGCCAGATTCTTCACCGTCAGCTTCAAACCCTGAACCTTGAAGTCTGGCTAATTCCTTGAGCTCTCCAATAGCATCCCTCAGTAAGCAGGTGCTAGATGTCATTCTGGAGGCAAGGCCTAGTATTAGAAAATCATATACTGAAAAGTGGAAAAGATACTGTTCCTGGAGCCAGACTCGGGGGATGGGCACAACGGCACCCAGCTTACCTCATATTCTTCAGTACTTAACAGAAATGCTCCACAAGGGCCCATCCTTCTCGTCTATTAAAATTCATGCCTCTGCCATTTCAGCTCATTATAATACTGAACCACCCCTTGTCTCTCAGCCCCTTCTAAAGCAATTCCTCAGAGGTGCCAAACATTTAAGACCCTCCCCAGGAGAGCCCCTACTGCAGCCTGAGACCTTAACTTTGTATAGCCAGATTTGCCACTGGAGCCCCGTTTAGAACTCATCACTGCCAAAATCTTAAAACTACTAGGATGTCTGGAATTGCAAAGCGAGCTTCTTATCCAGCAACTTACTATCATTCAAAGGATCATGCATCATCCCACAAATACTCCCATACTCTGTAACCTTGTCAGCCCATATAAAAACTTTACAACCCTACGATTAGCCAATAGGGTACTAGTTTCCACCTTAAAATCCAACAATAAATCTGGGGATTGCCTGTTTACTAACTCTGTTGGTAACACTTGGAACAAACTTCCAGGTGAACTAACATCCCTTTCATGCACCCCACTTTTCAAGAAGCAACTAAGAATCTTCCTAAAATCACAGTGGGTATGCCCTTGCATCATTCCAGACTGATATCTCCTCTTGCCTGACCTCTGTTAATGTGCATTATACCTACTTCCTATTGCTTTGTTTTATCTCTGTGTGTTCTACAGAAGAAGCACTCTTCCCATGGAACCAATATATTAATAAACCTTCTGTTGCTTTCTTCCTTCTGTATGTGTTCTACTGAAAAAGCACACTTCCTACAGAACTTATATATGTAAAAAAAAAAAAAAAAAATTTTTTGTATTCTGCAGTATCTCTCTATTAGAATCACTAATCATTTCTTGTTTATGTTCTCTCATTGTACTCTGCAATTGGATCTGTTTATAAAATGTTTTTACCTATGTCTGACAATGTGTATTTGTAAAATCTTATTATTTAATTGCTATGTAATTGTAATTGCTTTGGAGCTTTTCTCCCCAGGCCTCAGCTGAAAATGGACATATATCCAGTCGGACTATCCCAGTCAGTAGATGTAATATAAAATAAATAAATGAAATAAATAAAATTGGAAAAGCTCACTCTCCCTCCTGTCTTTAAAAACTGGCTCCGGACTTTGTATCTAACTATACACCCTTCAATTTGGAAGCTCTATAGTCCACAGCCATATTCCAGCTCTGTTTTTCTTCCATTAAAAGAAGAGTAAACCCATTCCTGGCTTACTCTCTTAACCGCCACCACCTCCACGTGGTCCAGCCGAACTATTACAGAGTGGCTTTGCGCCCTCATTGAACCTATGTTCATTAGCTTCATCTGTCCCTATAGGCCGATCCAAACTTATACTTCCCCTTAAGAAATATTTCCAGCTGCGCATTTTAACCCTAACTTTTCCTCACGTACTTTTGTACTGCTTTAGCGAGGTGCTAAGTGTATGTACGCTCCACTAGAGCATACTAAACTAGGAATGAGTAGTCCTAGTCACAATTGACTGATTTTATCCCAGGAAATATATTCCATGCCTTGGTTGCTTGCTGCTTTTCCCTCCCAACTTAAAAGAGAAAAACAACTCAGAGAATCAATAATATTTTAACTTGTACCCCCCCCTTCTAACATACAACAGTAAATAGTTCTCTGCCATGGGTACTTCTATAAAATGTGCTTACTAACACCTATAAATACCCATTTCTGAACTTGAAATTGGTGTCTGCTTCAGTACGTCTTTTGGCCAAGGCAAGGTGTGATTTGATGGACATGCTTATGTAATGCTGGGTCATTTGATTTTAACTTATGTTATTGAGTCAAGAATTAGCGACACTGTGAGTGTGTAAAGTGTAAATCCTTACTGTCTGTAGGTTAAGCGCACCTTCTTGAAACTGCTTATATTTCGCAGGAATTATATTGTTTCTATTTTTCCTAATACTGAATCTAGTTTAAGCTGCTCTGTGCCTAAGTTAAGTAATTGCTACAAATTAGATGATTTTTTTTTCCTTCTAAACTGTTCTGCAGGGACCTATATACTTGTTTAGTAAAGAACTTGATCATGATGTATTGATGCTTGTTTAGATATGTTCACTGCTGGCAATCTGCACTTCTCATATTCTGTAAGTAAAGCATTATCCTTAACTTCTCAATTTTACAAACGCCTTCCTCTCTATTTTTCCCCAGCTTTCCAACTCTCTTCTCCTAACTCACTTTGCCTCCTGGCCCAGCCTTTCTGGAGATCCAAGGCCAACACTGTGATACAAATCTTACCCTGTTCACCTGACTCCCTACAGGGACTGTGTCCTTCTCCCAGAAGAGAGAGTTAAAGGATCCAAAAAAGTATGTAACATGCTACTATCCTTACTGCAAATTTTGCTTGTGACATTATCACTTGCCTGGTGCTAGTAAGGGATCCCAGCCAGAATAGCCTGCAGCCACACACTTCTCACTGTGAATCTCCCTTTAAACCTACCTCATCCCAGGCTCCCTTTTCAGAGCTACCGCCCTTCCATCTCCTATCTACCTGCTTTAGTGGTCCCTCTCTTTACATAACCAGGTTCTGTCCACTAGGTGACAATGTCTACCCATCTTAACCCCTTTTCCTTTAATCCTTCCCTTCACCAGTAATAGTTTTACCCTTCTCCACTTCTGGTCTCTGTCTTCTCCATCCCCTTGTACCTGCACCCCTAGATTCCCAATTATTACCCTGCTTACCTCCTTCAGTACTTACCTTCACCAGACTGATTGTTCTCACTGCTCCTGCTGCCTGCCTTCCTTGGGTGTATCCCGCTCCGTTCGCCCTGCGGGCTCACTCCACTCCCCTGCCCCCAATTTCCACCCGCCCCCAGCACATCTACACATATACCTAACCAACTCCACCTACCTAACCTACTACCCAATCACAGTCCTCTCCCACTTACCCCTCCCCCTATTCTCTAATCAAGAAAAACCCCACCTAATTTTCCACTCCCACTGCTAATCCTCCCCCCTACTCTCTTCCTATCCCTACACACTTTTCCCTTTATCCTTTCCTTCTATATCTAACTCTCTCCATTCACTTCTGACCTTTCCTTTCTCAACTAACATACATTACTATTCTTCTCCTGTCTGTATTTTACCCTACCTTATCCTAACATGCCCTACAAACTCCCATTAATTATTCAACTCCCCTGCTCCCTTCTCATCTTACTAATAACTCTCTATCATGCTACTTCATACTCCCATAAAGCTCCTCCTCTCCTATGTCCTACTCAGACTACCCCTAACCCCCAACTACTACCTCTTGAACTCTCTCACTTTCACTCCATATGCTCCTCCCTTATTCCACCCAACCTGTTACACCTTTTTCATCCCAAACTATTCTCTACCTCAACTAAAACCCTCTCTGAAACCTCTGCTAAACCCTAACAAATACCTACTATACAAACTTTACAGTCCAAAACTGATCACCTGCAATGTCCTAGCCTTATCTGGAGACATTCATCCTAACCCTGGCCCTTGTCCCAGTACAAACTACTCCATCCTCCTCCTCACCTACAACAAATAACACTCCCCACCCTTCCTGTCCCCCTCCCACTTCCCCCCTTAATACTCTGAAAATCTTCACTATCAATGCCCAGAGCCTTAACAACAAATGTCACCATCTACAAGCCTGGATTAATCACAATAAACCCGACATCCTAGCCATCTCTGAAACCTGGCTAAAACCCCATACCACTGACTCTGAAATATTACTTCCTGGTTACCACATCCTCAGAAGTGACCGTTTAAACAAAAAACGTGGTGGCTCTGCCATAATTTACTCTAATAATCTCTCTCTAATACCCCTTCAAATTCCTACCCCTAATTTCACAAACTCTGAAATCACAGTTAGCCTTCTCCGATTAAATAAACACAAGAATATCTGCTTCATATCTTTATATATCTCCCCTGGCAACAATATCTCCACCCTTGAAGATATTCTATACTGGTCCTCAACTCAAATAAAATATGAAACATATATTCTAGGCGATGTCAGTATCGACTGGAATAAAATCAACTCACCATCACCCTCACTTTCCATTAACCTTCTAAACTTCACCCAAGTAATCTCCTCAACTACTCGCCCTAACAAAAACCACCCCCCAAGGTCCATCTTAGACTGGATTCTAGTCTCCCATCCAAACAAAATCACTCTGGCACTATCCCTGACACCTTCAGTGACCATCTCCCTGCGTTCATCCATCGATCAAACAGCTCCACCCAACACCAACACCTCTACATTCAAACTCGTAACCTCAGTAACTTTAACCCCTTAATTTTCTCTAACATCTTCAAACAAATCAACTGGCAACCTCTAAATATCCTCCCACTCGACAATGCTGTTGAACACTTCAATTCCATCTTCCTAGATACTCTCAACTCCCTAGCCTCTCTAAGAAATAAGCGAATCAAAACTAACTCTGCACCATGGTTGACCAAAGAAACAAAACAAATCATGCTTCACAGAGACAAGTCCTGGAAGCTCTACCAGAAAAATAAACTATCCTCTACCTTACTTCTGTACACCCAACTCCGCAACCAAGTAAAGAAACTCATTACCAAAGACAAAAAAAACCTACTATATTAAACCTCAGTCCAATAACAATAAAAACTCTAAACAATTTTGGAAATCAGTCAATTCCCTTCTTCATCCCAGATCTCAATGCAACCCCTGCCCCAACCCTAATCTATCTGACAATGAACTTAGCTCCCACTTCAATACCTTCTTCACTGAATCCATAGCTAAACTAACCAAAACGTTTCCTAATAACAACCTACCTAACTTCCTTTCCTCTCCACCCAGCAACCCAAACAATAATCCCCTCAATTTCAATTTCAAACCTGTATCCACATCTTTTATAAAAAAGCTTCTCTCCAAGCTAAAGCCAGGTTCTAATGCCCCTGACAACATTCCCCCTTCCTTCCTCAAACATGCAGCTGAAGGTATCGCCCTTCCAATTAGTATTCTGATTAATAGATCCTTAACTGAGTCATACGTACCCAAACTTTGGCGTTCAGCCTACATCCTACCTCTTCACAAAGGAGGCAAAAACACCTCTATTTCTAACTTTCACCCTACTCTCTCTAATATCTAAAATTCTAGAAAAATGCACCCACCACCAATTCTTACCCTATCTCATTCAAAATCACCTCCTTACACCCACACAGCATGGCTTCCGTCCCGGCCACAGTACCATAACTGCACTATTATCCTTCTTAGAAACTATCAATCAAGCTCGAGACTCTGGACTCATTGTATCCACAATATTGCTAGACCTTTCAAAAGCTTTTGACACCATCTCCCACACACACCTTCTTCATCATCTGGCTAATCTCAAACTCTCCCCAAACACTCTTTCCTGGTTCTCCAGTTACCTATCTGACAGATCTCAAGCAGTCAAATGGAAGAACTCATTCTCTTCCTTTTTGCCTACATCTAATGGTGTTCCGCAGGGATCCATCCTTGGACCCATGC
>NC_056746.1:588119771-588132271 GCF_019279795.1 Protopterus annectens
TGTCTGATAAATGACTAGCTTGGGGGTCGCACAAGTGGGTAAATGGAAGCTGAGGGAAATCAAATCCTAGACTTTAGGAAACAGCTCATTAACTGCTCAAATCATTAATCTTTTGTGCTACCTGCCAGACTCAAACATGTCTCAAAAGAAAATGCTGTGACATTCTAATCACTATATTTAATATGGTTTGTTTTGTTCAAGTTCTTTTGTGTAAGTCTTATGCGAGTGACATGTTAGCACTTTCATTACTGTATATGCAATTGATTCTTGTGCCTTGTTTCAAAAAGAGACACTACTGGTGATTTTTAAGGGCATGATTTACTACGTCTGTTAACAAAAATAAATAAAGTGAAGCAGTTCCCAAAGCGTTTTGCTGTAGTAAATAATATTTTTATGTGTTTGTTTGCATTTTTTAGGTATGCTCATGTCTTTAACCTGGTGACTCAATTCTTGAACCAGGCTGAGGAAGAAAATCCCAAAACAGCAAGCATTATGCTTTTGGGAGCAGCCAAAGAAGTCCTCCTACACAAAGAACCTACATAGTAAGTCCTGAAGTATTATTTTCTTAATTTTAGTGTTTAGCCATGTCTTCCCTTTTAGAAATAGGACGACTTGTTTGTAGCCTATGGATGCTAACCTTGCAAAAGGATTCGAGTTTCATTCTTGTGTTGACTGCCTTTTATTTCTTTGAATCTGACTGACCTTGGACATTCTCTGACATTTGTTCAATACCAGGTTAGGTTAGTTTATTTTAAATGTGATTATGTTGTTGCTGCAGAATTAGTAACTGCATAATACATGAAGTGGTTAATAGTGATGAAGGATGGATGCCTTTATTGAGAGAATTGTTCTAGTTCCCAATATTGTAGGAATTGTAGTGTACACTTTCAACTTTCTTAAGTAAGCCAAAATCCCAACCACCATTACCATAAAAGTAATTTTAGTTTAGAATTTCTGATAGCAGATTTAAGAGCTTGCTGTTGAATTTCTACAGATTTGGGAAGCCTTAGACTGCATCGCTGAGAAATAATCACTTTTTTCTGTCACACCATAGCAACTCTTATTGAAAAGGCAAACACAAAACACATACTCAGTCTAGTTTCTCCATGTTAAAAGAAAATGTTTGCCTGTGGTATAAATACTCTAGAAAAAAAACTTCAGTTTCTGTGTGTTAATCAAAGCAGACTTTTGACATGCCTACAAGTTTCAAACAACAGAGAAATGGTACTTCAAAAATGCAGAGAGTAGATGATCATCATTCAGCTACTCTAGCAGTATGAATCATAGTGCAAGGAATCAGCCATAGTCTGACATTTAACCTAACTGGCCTGAATATCCGCTTTGCATACACTGGGGTATGCAGGCTGACAACCCCCTTACATGGGGATGCAGTTTTGTAAATTGAAAGCAAGAGACAGTGACCCATGTCTTCTTTTTTTTAATTTATTTATTGCAAGTGGCCTTAGAGCTTAGGCTATGTATTAATGAGTGTGCTCTGTTAAGGAAAGTTTTTATCTCTCGTTCTTGTTGGTTACTGTTCTAGAATTTAGTAGCTGGGAAACTCTTGTGATTCCCAGAGTATGCTTCATGCATGTTTCTGACCCTCTTGAAGGCATATGTGTGGGAAACTGTTAACCTGTCCTTCCAGGCCAAACACCAGGAAGAGATGTTAGCAGAGAGCTTTTGAATTACCCCTTAGATTTTTTTTGGGGAGGCCTTTGTAGTATATACTTAAAAGGAGAAAAAGGGTAAGGTCATATAGAAAATTAAACTTTTTCACCTCTTGATTCTGTGAGTTTGCTGTACAGCAGATATTATCTTTCCAAGACTGGCCTTTCATTAAACATCAGACCAAGGGTCAGCAAATGTTGACCAAGCAGTCAGGAGAGAAGGTGACATGATGGGAGGACGAAACTGGGAGGGATGCTGAAAGTAGTTGCATTGTTTCTTCTGAACAATTGTCACTGTGATTCTGTCCTCTTTTCTCTTTCTCCATCTCCCTCAGCTAATTTAATCAAGAGGCAGTTTGAATCACTTTGCAGAGATGTGGGCAGTGATAACGTCAGACATCTGGGTGTTCAGCATGGTGAAGGGTACAGGGTATAATTCAAGTCTGTCCAGCTATTCCTGTGGATACGTCTGATGCTAAAAGATCAGATGCACTTTCAATCAGAAGCTGCTAGAACCAAGGACAAGAGAATGGATTCCAGAGTGGGAAGAAGGGTTAGGTTTCTACTTCTGCCTTTTTCTAGACCTCAAAAGAAACAGGTCACGGAGACTGATACAGGACCTCTTTAGGCTCAGCTTCTTCATGTGAATACCCAGAGTCAAGTTATTCATCCTGCAGTCATTGCTGCTTCTACTTCTGTCACTGGGCTTCCTAATCACATTGGAACTGAAGAATGCTCATTTGCACATATCCTTCTAAAGGGACTGTAGATCAGAGTACACATGCTGTATGCCGTGTTTTTAAGAAGGATGTCAAAGATGTAGCGTGCACGTATAAATGTCAGGCTTGTGCCATTCCTAGTGCCATTTTGAGAGTGCAGCCAGAGAGTAAACATGTATGATTCCAACAGTTAGTTTATATGTAAGTTACTTAAAGGACAACTACGGGAAAACATTTTAAAAAGATATATTTTATAACTTTTCCTTAAGTTTGGCTCATTTCAAACTTGTATGTACCAAGTAGTCACTAGTAATTGTATTCAGTTTGTAACCCTGACTGACCTCCTGGGGGCAGACATCCTGATGAGAGTTTGCTTTAATCTAAAGAAAATTCTTCCCCATGATACACTGCGAGTCCACTGTTTCTGAGATTACAGTGCCCATAGCTGGGCTGTGAAATGACACTTCCATTCACTTAGAATGGAAGGACACAGAAAGGCAGCTAACTTTGAAAGGCCTCATTAAAAGTATAATTTACTGTCATGCAGTGCCTCTTACAAATGTATTTCCTGCTGATGTGTTACACATTCTGTGAAAAAAGATTCCAGAACTAGCAGCTTATTGCTGAGAAAACAAGACTTTTTATAGGCATTCAACTTTGATCTGCTTCGGTTTCTTCTCAAATCACTCCTCACATATTTCCACCCTGAACCAGCAAGAGTTTCACATTTCCTGGCCTGCTAGGTTTAGCTAATTTGAATGACAATACACATCAAACAAAGTTTCTTACAGTCAGCCTGGTGTGCCTCTAAAACTGTTCCCTCACCTCTCTCCTTACAGCTATCTGAATAGCACGTTCACAGTAAGTCATGGTGTAGATATGCTGTTAGCAATCCTTAATGTAAAGCTGTCTTAAGTATTCCTCTAAACATGCCTGCGACATATGCAGTTAATCTCTGCCACTGACTAATTTAGCTATGATTGCAAAGTCATACCCTAATCATAATGAATATTCATATCTGCCTTGGAGAGATTTGCAATATTCTGCATTTTTATCCCTTAAGGATGTCACTCATGTGTTCTTCTACTTGATGTTGCTACTGCTTTTGTGTGCACATATGCATTGCTGGTATGTTTTTCAACTGAATCATTCTTTACTACATGCTATGCAGTGCCTACTTTCACTGTTCCAGACAGTGTGCCTACTGATGTTCTTCGTGTTTCGTTGTTGCAATCATCACATTTGGGTTATCTGCTTGCAGTAACCCTCCGTCGGCCTGATTAACAAAGTCTTGGGTCCTTTGTCGGTTGCTGTTTCTTCTTCCGTGATGTTAGGTCATCAGGGGTATAAATCATGCAGCCAACGTCATTACATCAGGCTTTCTTGCTGTGCGGTGCGCGAAGCAGAAGCAGTTTGCTAGAGCCGGTTGGCCAACTCTTGAAATTTTCATTTTCAAGTTTCAGAACCGAAGTCTTCAACTAAAAGCTAAGTACCCCATTGGGAAAACTTTTTCTTGCTCCTTACCAATGTTAGTAAACGTTAATAATTGCATTACTTGTGGAACGCAAATACCGCATAAAGATTTTCATTTGTACTGTATTCCTTGCCTAGGCCCTGACCACTATGTACCTCGCTGTCAGTTTTGTGCTTTATTTAAGCCACGAACTATCCGTCGTCGGTATATTTGCGCTTCTAAATATTTTGTTGCTTGGTTCAATTATCCTGATATGCCTTCGGTAAGCCATCTGACTACCGACATTCCGAAAAAACACAAAGATGAAGACAGAGAGAGGCCACCCAGTTCGCCGGTACTCAGGCGCTTTTGCAGCACCTGATACCTGCTACTTCAGATTCGCAGGCATCTACTTTGACCCATTCGAAGTCTGGTATGCCGCTAGATGCTTCAACTGTGGGTCCAGAGCTGCTGTGCAGGCACCGGCTTCTGAGGTTGTATTCAAGCCTACTGATTTGCATGTTAAACTGGCGCCATCTTTTTCTTCAAGGCCTAAAACTCGGACCATGCCTAGAAAACTGACGCCCAGACCGCATGGTCAGGCCTCTATGCCTAAAAAACAAATGATAAGAACGGCTGAAGATCTTAGTACTATAATCAGGGGAAGCCAACCTTCCCCTTCTAAGACACCTAGGACTGAGTTTGCTTATGATACTTCTGACCAGGATTCTAAAATTTCTGTTTCCTCTGATGATCAGGATTTACCCTTATCTACCTATGAGGATTCTGATGCTGAGGACTCTATTCCCTTTGCTTTCCCCCCCAGAGGATTTCTCTTTTGGTGATACATTGCATACTCTCAGGGAGCATTTTCTTTGGGAAAGTCTGGATTTCTCTGATTCTAAAAAGAGGCTTGGGGATTTCTTACTCCTGCCCCAGCACAGGCCTTTAGCTATACCTCCTGTACTGGACATTGTTGATGATGCCTTTTCGGAACCTAGCATGGCCCCTTACTCTCTCAGTCCTGCTTCCAGAAAACCTGATAGATATTACAGGGTTCCTGACTCTCACAAGTTCCTTTTCAAAAATCCTACTGCGGATCCTGAAACCATTTCACAGGGACCCAAGGGCATTAAAGCTACTACTGCCAAAAATTTTACCCCCTCTGATAGAGACTCCAGGGTGCTGGATAGATGGGGTAAGAAGGTGTACATTTATGCAACTTTGGCCATTAGGGCCTTGAATTGCCAGTTTCATATGTTAAAGTATCAGCAGCATATTACTGGATTGCTTAAACAGAAAATTATGTTGATTCCTGATTGTGCTGAAAATAAGGATTTACAGGATTTAATGCATTCTGCTGAACAAGTTGGTAAACATACATTGCAATGTGGTTTTGATTCACTAGAGGCATCTTGCAGGCCTGCGGTAACTGGGTCTGTATTTAGAAGGCATGCTTGGCTTAAGGAGCAATATTTGCCAGATCATGTTAAAGCAAAATTACTGGATGCTCCCTTAAATCAGGACCGCCTTTTTGGCAACAAGGCAGAAAAAGTTCTTAAAAAGATGGAGGAAAAAAGCGAAATCTATGCAAACTGTTAAAGATTTTTTTACAAGTACAACCTCCAAGATTTAGTAGGCATTGGCCTTCTAAGAATTGGTCCTTTCCTGCCTCTTCCAGACCTTCTCAGTCCAAACCCAGATCCAGCAGAGCACCCAGGCTTCATTCCCAGGGGTCGCACAGGACTGAGCAGTAGGGGGCCTCCACTTCCAAATCTGGGAGTAATAAAACTTCCCCCCTGTGGTAAACTGTCTCAGTGACTTATTTTTAAAACTTCCAAGCACTTCTCAACTGACTGCCCCTTTGGGGGGAAAGATTGCACTTCATGCAAAGAACTGGGGACTCATTACCCAGGGCAAATGAGTTTTTAAATATCGTGTCCCAAGGATACAGATTTCACTTCCACACGTTACCATCTCCATGCGGTTGGCAGGATCTACCCCCAAATCAGTGGGTAGAGGCCCAAAAGCAAGTACTCTCTCTCTTAAGCATAGGGGCTATTCAATTGGTTCCAGAAGAGGAAAAGGGACAAGGTTTCTACTTGAGATTTTTCCTGGTACCCAGAAAAGACAATTCATGGCGTCCTATCCTGGACCTGTCTACTCTAAACACCTTTTTGGTGATTCCAAAATTCAAGATGCTGACTCTTCACCAGTTGCTTCCTATGCTAAACAAAGATGCCTGGTTGGGAACACTAGATGTAAAGGAAGCATACATGCACATACCAATCAGGGAATCTTGCAGAAGATACTTACGCTTCAAAGCAGCCTACATGCACTATCAGTTCTCTGCACTGCCCTTTGGCTTATCTACTGCGCCCAGGGTATTCAGAAAGTGCTTAGTTCCTGTCATTGCATTTTGCAGGCAAAGAAATATTCAAATATACCCATACCTGGACGATTTTCTAATTCAGGCAGAAAACCAGGTCATATTTTTGAATTATCTGGCTTTTGTACAAAGGGTGCTAACTTGTCTGGGGTACACCATATACAAAAAGAAATCAGACCTGGTACCCTGTCAAATTATATTCATGGGAACAAGCTTGAATACAACTTCCCAGATGGCTTTCCTCACACCAGAGAAACATTCACTTGACAACCTACTTCAAACAAGTGGCCACAAAAACCCTGCTATCTGCAAGGCAAATACTACAAGCCTTGGGGTTCATGGCCTCCTGCATTCTTCTAGTTCCATATGCAAGACTGCATATGAGAAAACTACAGTGGTATCTGAAAAGCTTATGGTGTCAACATTCTCAGGATCTAGAAGCAATGATTCCTATCATTCCTTGCCTATGCCTAGAGTTCTTTTGGTGGGCAGAGGCCTGCCACCAAAACAAGGGACTACCATTCACACTACCCCCTGCCGCCCAAACCCTAACAACAGACGCGTCAGACGATGCATGGGGGGGGGGGCGCACCTGACATTGAAGTGCATTCAGGGCAAATGGAACCCAATTCAAATGCACCTTCACATCAATCATAAAGAAATGTTAGCTGTACAGAATGCTCTGACAGCCTTCAAGGGCAACATTCTTTGAGGACAATTAATGGTAAAGACGGACAACACCATAGTTATGTAGTACATAAGCAAGGGGGTGCACATTCTTACCCCCTCTGCAGATTAGCCATGGCATTGTGGAACACAGCCTTCAGCTACCAAGTGCATCTACAAGCTCAATTCCTGCCAGGAAAACTAAATGCACTGGCAGCCGGACTAAGCAGAAACCTCATGGACCCACACGAGTGGAAACTCATGTTGACAAGCAAATGGGGCAGCCATATATAGACCTACTTGCCTCTCCCCAGAACTATCAATTGGAAAAATTTTGCGCAAGGACTCCCCACAGACAAGCTTAGAAAGTGGATGCTCTGTCCTTCAGCTGGAAAAACTTATCAGTTTATGCCTTTCCTCCTCTGCCTCTGCTCTCCAAAGTACTACTAAAGATCAAACAAGACAAACCAAGGATGATTTTGATTGCACCAGACTGGCCACGCCAACACTGGTACCCATTCCTGCGCAGTGTCACTGTTGGCCCCATGGCACCTGCCTCAGACTCCTACCCTGCTGTCTCAGCAGGAGAACCAGATTCTGCACCCTCAGCTTCAAATACTGAACCTTGCGGCCTGGCTAATTACCTAAGCTCTCCTTTACCATCCCTCAGTAGACCAGTGATGGATGTCATTTTAGAGGCAAGGAGGCCTTTGTTGTGACTTTCGGCTTTTCCTGGTTAGGGGTTGCCACAGCGGAACTCCGGTCTGCTAATGATTGGCAGTTGATTTTTACGTACCGAGTTGCCAGCCCTGACGCACAGCCTTCAATGAAGGTATGCCCATTCGCGCAAGTCTCCGCGCAGAAGTCGCACTAACTGAGAGTCGAACTGGACAGCGTCTTACTGTGAGGTGACAACGCTACCGCAGCACCACCACCGTGGATAGAGGCAAAGAGGCCTAGTACTGGTTCCAGGCACAGAATCTTTTCCATTTTTCAACATAAGATTTTCTAGTACTAGAGGCAAGGAGGCCTAGTACTAGAAAATCTTATGTTGCAAAATGGAAAAGATTCTGTGCCTGGAACCAGTCTCAAGGGATGAGCACAGCAGTGCCCAATTTACCTCAGATTTTACAATACTAAACTGAGATGCTTCACAAGGGCTTGGCCTTTTCCTCCATAAAAATTCATGCCTCAGCCATTTCAGCTCATTATAACACAGAACCTCCCCTCTACTCTCATCCACTGATCAAGCAGTTCCTCAGAGGGGCCAGAAATTTAAGACCACCCAGGAGAGCTCCAACTCCAGCCTGGGACCCTAACTTTGAATTGGAGAAACTCACCCTTCCTCCTTTCGAGCCAGCTGCTACTGCAGTTTTAAAATTCCTTTCTTGGAAAACAGCTTTCCTTTTAGCCATCACTTCAGGAAGAACGGTATCTGAATTACAGGCCCTTATGGCAGTAGAGCCTTTCATCATCTTTCATCCGGAGTCCCTCAGGACCAATCTCTCTTTCATGCCAAAGGTGATATCCAGTGTGTCCTTTAATCAGTCCATTCATTTGCCAACCTTCTGTCCTAATCCACAGAACAAAGGGGAACAGATATTGCACTCCTTAGATATATACAGAAAACTTAGATTCTACTTGGACAGGGCTAAACCTCAAATGAAATCTGAACAACTGCTGGTGGCATTTGCTGCAGGGACAGAGGGGAAGGCTGTTTCAAAGCAAACCATCTCCAAATGGATAGGCCATTGTATTCATTTCTGCTATAAGCACCATGGAAAACCTATCCCACAAGGGACCAGACCCCACTCAACCAGGGCTGCATCTACCTCTACAGCCTTTCTCAGAGGTGTACCTACCAGGGACATCCTAGAAGCTGCTACCTGGAGTTCTGGTACATACTTTCACCAAGCATTACCATTTGCCAATTTTCTCTAAATCCAGAGCTGACTTTGCCACTGCAGTTTTGCAGGGCCTTATAGCTGGTCTTAATGCTGTCTAAATTCCTCCTCCCATCTTTAGCTTTGGGAATCTACCAAAATGTGATGACTGCAACAGTGAAACATGAAGAGCACAGTACAGCTGTGTTCAAATGTATTCACTGTTGCCGTCCTGGTTACCCTCCCTCCAGCCCCCTGACTTCTTTTGGCTATACCTCTTCTCTCCTTTTCATTGCTTAAAAGATTTTTGGTGTATTTGTTTTTTTGTTGGAGGTATAACCTTGTATATTTATAGATTTAATTGCTTCCCATTATGGGGGCACCTAACACCTGGGGCAAGAAAAACTGATGTAATGATGTTGGCTGCATGTTTTATACCCCTAATGATCTGACGTCACAGAAGAAGAGACAGCAGCCGATGTAGGACCCAAGACTTTGTTAATCAGGCCGACTGAGGGCTACTGCAAGCAGATAACCCAAATGTGATAACTGCAACAGTGAATACACTCGAACATCTACATTTATGGTAAGTGTGCACAATTGTACTTTCTTGCTCACTCTCAAAATGTTCTTTTGCAGGCTGCCACTTCATGCTCTAATATTCATCAATATACAGAATGTAACATATTTTCCCAAGAAGCTAGATAAACCAAACTACCTCTAACAGAGTATGTTTTACACAGCAGTCATTTCTTGTGTAATCATGACTGTTGCAATTCAATCATTTAAATGTAGTTCTTACTGCAGGAATCAAGCATGAGAGAGGCCTTTTCCCCCAGGAACATCAACAAAGCAAATGATCTGAGAGCAGTTTATAGGATTATACACAAACACCAACTCATATGTATCACAGGGATGGTCCAAGTCTTCATAAAGAAAGGATGCAAAGGGCAAACTTTTATTTTTCAGCTCACTTATTTAAAACCCAAAGTACATTGAAGCCAGGAAATGTACAACAGCCCATGGCCACAAAAATGCATAAGAAAGATAATACGAGATTCTCTAAATTTAGACTCCAGAGCAATTATATCAACACACATTTCAGCTATCTTGGCATCTAAAAGTGCATAGCTTGTGAAGCCGGGTGAATAACAGAGTCTGGCTTTCAGTACATGAAGGGGCAAGCTGAGCTGACAGGTATCATGCTGAGGAGATGAATTAATCAAGCAGACATCATGACTCCTCGGTGAATAATTTCAATTGTTTGTTCAGTAACAGAAGATGAAGAAGGTGTGATGCATATGCATGGGAACACTAAGTCACAGACAGTGGCTTAGCATATACACGGGAATCCCAACAATAGCATCAGATGAGGTACGAGCAGAATTATTTAGTAAACCATTTTTTTAAACCAAAGAAAAAAACACATTAATTGTATAGTTCTTGTGTCACCAAGCAGTTACATATAAGCATAAACAGGTCACCAGAAAGTAGCTCAAATCAAATGGGCAGCCTTATTTGTGCATTCACTATTCTACTACAACATCTGGCTTCAAACTACCGGTCTCCTTACAGGTGTACCATACTGTTCATGAAAGTCACGTAAAATAAGGCAGGTGACCAAATGGATGGCAGGCATTTTGGGAGACACTTTCTATTGTTCACACCATACTGTGGCTGTTTTGCACAACTGAGAAAAATACAGTCATCATAACTCCCCTTATTTCTGCATCAGGCCACATAACAGTATGTCTGTGTCCTCTGGGTACAAGTGCCAGGCATGCACAGGTAGTGCAAACTTCTTCATCCAGACAATGAATATATAGACGTACACACCTTATCCAGAAAATGCTGGAAGTGAACCAACTGCTGTGTATTCAGGTAATGCATAACAATGTGTAACACAACCCTAGGAAACCCCTTTCTTCTGTAATACCACTGTAGATTACATGAATTCATGTGCAACAACCTAGCATCAGTGTCCCTAATTACTAGTGATCATTTCTCCCTAATAGTTCTTGGCCAATTATATGACCCTTGGTTATGTGTACAATACTCTCTGCACCTTTTCAACGTCTTCTCCCCTCGGTATATATTTTCAAAAAATGTCTTCCTGTTAGGATATCTCCATGTATCATTATTTTTTTTGCAGCAACAAAGACAGATGTTAAATAGGAATTCTACTGCTTACTCCTGTTGTTTTTCACCCATTACCAAAAACGTAAATTATGTTAGTTTTACTGCACTCCACAAAAAGTGTATGTACCCACAATTGTGTGAGTGCCTGCCATACAACTCGCAGCCACTGGTCAATAAGCTACTGGCTGGACGGTCTGCAGTTACCCATCCTAGGTAACCTTTGGTAGCAACAACTGGACGCATAATCTGTGGACCTGCCAAACATGAACTGTGAATTGCTAATCCCGTGTAAGTTCACTGACAGGACGCAACTTGGAAATGGATGACATGATGCTAAGGTGGAAGATGGACATCCAATGTTTCCAGGAGACAAATTGGAAGGGCAGTGCAGGCAAGACACAGTCTACTACTCTGGGGGAGGGCAGGCTAGAAATCATCTGTGAATTGTGGTGAGAGAAAGTGACAGACTCATTGCAATCAGACTCCAGTGTAATGATGGGGTGAGATTATGAATACTGCATTATGCCCCGTTGCTGGGTTGTGATAGCAAACCAGAGTGCAGTCAGACATCCGCTATGGGACTTACTGCATAAAACAGGACATCACAAATTGGTTTTGATAATGATTGACTTGAATGCACTTATTGTGACGGGTAGAACAGGATATCAGCACTGCTTGGCTCTCCATTGGTGGGTCATCGTGGCTTAATAGTAGACAACACATGGTTTAGTAAGACAGTCACAAGTCCATGTACACTAGTGGCCAATATTCAACTCAGATGCACTTCCCCAAGTGAAGAAAGGGTACTGGAGTATGACCATAGATTGCATAGTCATCCTCTGCGAACCATTTTGTCCACAGCATTAACTACTGGTTGACACAGTTGGCTGCAAGCAGTGGGCAAAGATGGCTCTTAGGTCAAAACAGACCAGGGAGTTGAATCAAGAAAATGTACGACAGTTCAATGAATCAGTCAGGCCTCCTGCACCCCAAGAAGTGGTTGAAACGGGTCTACTTGAAGAATGGCAGCACCTTACAACTGCATGTGTGATGACTATATAAATGAGTTGTGGCCTGGCCATGTATGTCCATAAAGTACTAAAGGAAAGCATATGGAGTAATACAGCAGTCCTTGATCTACGTAAAAGAAATAGAGTCCAGAAAAAAAGTGGGAGATTGGAATGACCAACTAGGGTAAGAAGAAATGGAGGCTGAATAACAACAAAGGTAAGAAAGGTGTTGCATTAGCACAGAACAGGGGATTGGAGGCACAAAAACCAGCAAATGCAAATAGACTTGGTAACTGCCACAAAGAAGCATCAGATTGCAAGGTCAATATGTCCATATAAAGAAGACCAATAGACACACTTCATGAGGGATGCCAGCAACAACATGCTGTCCAGTCTGCAGTCAAAGGAAGTTGGAGAGAGTACTTACAGCAGCTTAGCAATCAGGATAATGACCACAGTTGCTGTACTGCCCCAGAAATAGCATGCAACACAAGAACAGAATATCACCCTGGAAGATGAAAGATTTTCACTAAGGAAAATCAAGTCATGGACAGCAGCAGGCTTAGTAAAT
>NC_056746.1:588137271-588279771 GCF_019279795.1 Protopterus annectens
TGGTCTATTTTCAAACATGACCCGGAGGTTGCCAGTAAATTAGGTGAAAGGCCAAACATAGTATACAGGAAAGAGGCTCGTTTAAAAACTATGACTGAAAGGAGTTTGGGGAGTTCCAACAAAGGTAAAATGAGTAAATGTGGACACTGCACCCAATATAAAGTGATGTTGGAGGGTGCAGAAGTTTTCATACATGGATATGGAATGATTAAGTTACAAAAGAAATTCAGTTGTGACAGTAAGGGGTGGTATATACCCCAGTCTGTAATGACTGTACCTGTTTTTATATAGGTAAGACTATCAGGCACTTCAAATATCGTGTTTGTCAACACAGTTATGACATCAAGAAGAAGGACGAACGAAATGCCCTTTTCAGACATATCAAAATGTATCCTGCACATTCCTTTAAATTCATTGTCATAGAAGGTTTGACCCTGGACCCTAGGGGGGGTCCCAATGACACCATTTTAGAATTCCTTGAGTTAAGGTGGCAACTTAGAGTTAATGCTGGACGACATCCAGAACTAACTGATGTCATTTCTATCTCAAGATATTTAAAGTTGAAATCTATGCTAGCATTATAGTTGACATGTCACTATTAGTGTTCAGGTATTTATTTTGATGCATTGTTTTTCAGTATTAACCATCAATGTTTTTACTATTTTGTGAGTTGCATAATTGTTTTAGTTGAATGCTTATTGCTTTAATTACTAATTGGAATATGGGGTGTGTCTTTTGAGCTCTTTTTAGTGTTTGGGCATGTGCTGTGTTTTTATTCTGAAGAATTCCGGACATTGAGCGGACGAAAACGCTAAATCTGTGACCGTAATAAATTCAGTGTTCCTTTACCCCCAGCGGTTGTGCTTTTCGTTACAATAAAGATGCACATTATTACGTACATGCTGGTTGTGTCACAACAACAGTAACATCTAAGCATGGACGGGGTCTCTAGAAAGTAGCTCACACCAAACTTTCATACATACAGTGGATATAAAAAGTGTACACACCCCTGTTGAAATGGCAGGTTTTTGTTTTATAAAAAATGAGGCCACAATAAATCATTTCAAAAGTTTTTCTACCTTTAATGTCACTATAACTTAAAATAAAATAAAAATACGTCGGTACACACAGTTCAAACAATCCGTTTAATGGAATAAAACAAAAATGCTAAGCACTTTCACCCTCTAACTTTTAAGGGCTTCGTGAGAGTAAGATCTTACATTGTTCAAACACTTAAGTAGTCACAAAATCACATGAGACGTGATATCAATTAGTTAAAAAAACAAATTACAAAAATAGTATGTATATATATATATATATATATATATATATATATATATATATATATATATATATATATATATTCAAAAATCAATCAAACCTACTGTAATGTTAAAATATTACTATTCTAATTTTTAACTTAAATATTGTTAAAATATCTTGTGTTGGTTTTAAATATTTAAAATGTTGATGCCCTTAATCTCAGTATACCACTGAGTGAACAACTTCCATTAATACTTGGCGGAACTGTAGCATCCAATCTAAGCTGCCATTCAGTCTCTAACTTCTGTAACTTGGCCTTAACATCACCTCGTCTCTCCGTGGGACCTGACCTATAACTTGCACAATTCAACTGAAAAACAAACAAATATGTTAGGGTAAAAATTATAAAAAAAAAACGTACAATAAGCTGGTTGCGTAGTTGTGCACACCCTTAAACTGATACTTTACTGAAACACCTTTTGATTTAAATTATAGCATTCAGTCTTCTTGGCTAGGAGTCTATCAGCATGGCACATCTTGACTTGGCAATGTTTGCCCCCTCTTCCTTGCAAAAGTGCTCCAAATCTGTCAGATTGCGAGGCTGTTGCTTGTGCACAGCCCTCTTCAGGTCACCCCACAGATTTTCTATTGGATTTAGGTCTGGGCTCTGGCTGGGCGATTCCAAAACTTTAATTTTCTTTTGGTGAAGCCATTCTTTTGTTGATTTGGATGTATGTTTGGGGTCATTGTCATGTTGAAAGGTGAAATTCCTCTAAATCTTCAGCTTTCTAGCAGATGCCTGAAGGTTTTGGGCCAAAAGTGTATGGTATTTGGAACTGTTCATAATTCCCTTTACCTTGACTAAAGCCCCAGCTCCAGCTGAAGAAAAGGAACCCCAAAGCATGATACTGCCACCACCATGCTTCACCATGGGGATGGTGTTCTTTTGGCGATGTTAAATGTTGGTCTGAAGTAAACTTCATTTTATCTGCAACCTGTGGGTATTCGGATCCATATCGGATCCGAACCGGCAAGTTATTTTCTAGCATCTGCTCCAAGCTCCTCCCCTACCCACAATGCACCACCATCTTCTGGCTTCCCTCATATCTCATTTGCCGCGCCATAGTGAGCATCGTGGTCTCCTGTGCTCTGAGCACAGGGATAAGTAAGTTGGGATTGTTCTTCCTATTTAGTGTGTCTGTGATCGTTAGTGTATCCTCCCTCCCTCATTAGTATAATGCTTGGCTCGTTGGTTGTGCTATCTGTACGGGTTTTAACCCAAGAGCCCTCAGGGATCGAAAGGCCAAATTGGTCGCCAAGGGTCTTCTCCCTGCTTTTATGCGCGAGTCTGCTTCGGCCTCAGTCTCCAGTACTCCCACCCAGACAGGGACTCAAACTCCTGCTTCTTCTGGTGCTGGGGCAGACAAGCAAAAAGAAAGAGACAAGGGCAGAGAAAGGCACAGGGAGGATAAAGAAAGGAGGAGGGATAGACCTCGCAAGAGATCCCCAGACAGGTAGCCTTTCATTAGCCCTCCTTCTAAGACTTCAAGGCCAGTTTCTCCACGACTCCGATCACCCCGTTTCTCGACGGAGCCGCTGAAATCTTCGGATCCGAGGCCTTCCTCACCCTTACTGCGCAGACCAGCCAGATCTGAGTCTGTTGCTTCTTAGCGATAGACTCTGAACCTGTCGGACTTGGACATGGACAGGATGATGTGGAGATTTCTTCCAGCCTAGATACAGATGGGAGTCTTGCCAAGCCCCTCTCCCTCCGGAGGGGGACCTCCATGCCCTTTTTCCTCCCCATTTCTCCTTCCCCGATCCGGGTGACTGCTTCGGGCTTTTTGGATCCGAGACTCTTTGGAGCTGGTAGCTCGGCGCCAATGGTTCCTCCAACCTCGAATCCGGCTGTTACCTTGATTTCCTCGGATCGGGCTAGTTCAGATCCGGGTGACTCTCGGAGCCGTGGACAGGGAGTTGGACCCAAGGGAACAGATTCTTCTTTGGCTCCGGCTTGTTTGGATCCAAACTGTTCCCTTGGACCTCAGGCTACCCTCGCTTTCGACCCGGGAGGCCTTCTTCCTTGCTGGGTGCCAAGGAGGTACGTTGTCCATCGGCATTCGAAGTGGTGGAGAGGGTTCTCTCCCAGGGATTGAGACCCCAGTCCATCTCCTCGTATTCCACCCAGACCCCGCTGCATTTGGCGTCGACTCCCTTCATCCTGTCTCAAGGACAGCTCGTGCCAGAGGACCCCCAGGTTATTCCCTCTGAGGAACCCCCTGCAGCTCATGAGTCCTCTTCGGAGTGTCCCACTGAAGAGGGCAACCGTAAGCGCAAGTGCAAAAGGAGGCACTTCGACTCCCCTGAGTCCTTCACCATGGGCACAGACTTAGAGGAAGGAGAAGTTTCCCCCAGGTCAACTCCCAAAGATTTCTCCTTCGGAGAAGTTATGGAGATTCTCCGCCAGAAGGGAGGCTGGTCAGCCCCAAAACCTTCTACGGATGAGTCTGTGTTCCTGGAGGCTTTTGGCACGGGCCTATCTACTTTCTGAGTGTCCCCGCCAGCGGACCCCTTGGATGACCTTATCACCACGCAGGCATGGAAGGAGCCTGACATTGTAGAGCCCACTCCCAAACGCCCTGACAAGATTCTGTCTTCTCCCACCGACAGACAGCTGTGGTCTAAAGTAGCCCCTATTGACACTATGGTGATCGTAACAGCCACCAAGAAGGAACTAGCACAGGAGAGTTCTTCAGTCCACCCTCTGGACATGGAGTCCAGGTCAGTGAATAGGCTTGGGAAGCGTGTATATTAGTCAGTGACTTTTTCCATCCGTGCGCTGAACTATTTGGAACTTGTTATCCGGCTTCAGCGAGACCTTGTCTCAGAATTCGCTGAGTCGCCCCCAGAGTCCTTATCGCAGCAGGACAAACAACTGTCTCCGCGAAAATGTCAACTCTGAAGTTGGTATTGAACACGTCCATGCTTCTTTCCCACTCTGTGGAAGGAGCGGCTAGAGTGGCTGGGACAGGCGTAGCCATGAGGCGTCATGCCTGGCTCAGGTTGTGTCAGTTTGCAGACCCTTTCAAGGCATCATTTATTATTGCCCTCTATGATGGTTCCTCCCTTTTCAGGAAGACAGTATGTGACATTCTTGTCCAGAGTGAAAAAGACAGAAAGACTTTGTCTGCCATAGGGATCCGCTTCTCTAACCTTCAGCGGTCCTTTTCTAGGAATCGGAGGGCAAACGAAGATGTGGTTCCAGAAATCTCAGTTTTCCCGGGAGACTCAGGACAACTATTCCCCCAGAGGCAGAGGGGACAGAATCAACGTTGACCCAGAGGTAGAGGGGGTCCTAGGAATTTTGGGTCTAGAGAACCTTTTTCTGAAAGGCCCACCCAACAGCCCTGAGGGGTGGGCCGACTGTCCTACTCTGGAGGCAGTCTGGGGGTGATTGTCATTGCACCCAGCGGCATGGGAGACATTAACAGCAGATTGTTGGGTGCAACAAATAATATCCAGAGGCTACACAATCCCATTTGTTGCCCTGCCAGGGCCTACAAGACACCTCCCGATGTTCCTCCCGCTCACAGGGAGGCCGCATCTTTAGAGGATGTTCTTCATCTCACATTGCTGCAGTCCTTACACTTGGGTAGTCCGCTGTCCTCGGTCGGCCCGAATATCAAAGTATTAGGCTGACGTCGGTCAAGGCGCTTAAGACTGACATCAGGACGTCAGGGTACAAATGCGCATGACCGACGTCATATCCTCAGTCTTTTTTGCCGCATGGTCCGATGCAGAAGCAGCGTTGCAAGTGCCGTTCGGCATTCTGAAATTTTTCGAATTCGGAGTTTCAGACCGAGTCAAAGTTGGCTAAGTAGCCCGTTGGGGAATATTTTAGTTTTTTCTTGCCTCAGTGGTTTACCGGATGTCAGAAAAAGTGAATAACTGTATTTCTTGTGGGAAACAGATACCGCATAGAGATTATCATACTTTGTGTATTCCTTGTTTGGGGCCTGAGCACGACGTTGTTGGGTGTCGCTTTTGTGCTAGGTTCAATAAGCGCACTATTAAGCGAAGGTTAGATTGTGCCAGGTTGGTCTTTGGGAAGCGTTGCAATTATAACATGCCGTCGGATGCTCCGACGCCCGCTTCTTCGAAGAAGCGCAAAGACAAGGCAGCTAAGCCCCGGTAAGAAGAGTCGTCCGTACCGGACGCCGGTTCTTTAGAGGTGTCAGTGGAACCGGTGGTTCCGCCGGAGGCTTCTCTGGAGTCCCAGGGGGAGACTTTGTTATTGCAGGATGTGGCCTCTCAGGAGGCAGGTCAGGCTGAAGGGGCTTCTCAGGTTACTGTACTCCCCTCCCTTCCTAGGGTGGTTAGGCCCTCTCCTTCTGTTTCTAAGGCTTCTCCCAGAGGCAGGCCAGGTTTAGCTTCTGTTGGTGTCACTCCTAGTTCTTCAGGATCTGTGCCCAAGAAGCACATGCTTAAAATGGTAGAAGATTTAATTACTTTGATTAGAGGTTCTTTGCCCCCCCCCCCCCCCCCCAGATAAGAGGCCTAGGGTGGAACCAGAGTTGGGGAGTTTTGAGCAGGCTTCAGATGTTTCAGCGTCTTCGGCTGAAGACTTGCAGGAGTACTCTCCTTATTCTGATTCTGATGCAGATGATTCCACTCCTTCTGCTTCTCCTCCAGAGGATTTTTCTTTTTCAGAAACTCTTCATTCCATGAGGGAACATTTTAAGTGGGAAGTGCAGGAATTCGCTGATTCCAGTAAAAGTCTTAGGGAATTTTGCTTTTACCCCAGCATAGGCCTTTGGCTATACCTCCTGTTCTGGATGTTGTGGAAGATGTGTTTGGAGGCTTCACTTAATCCTGATTCTTTGCCTCCTGCTCCTGTTAAACCGGATAGGTATTATAGGGTGCCTGAGGCTCATAAATATCTTTATAAGAGTCCTAGGGCGGACCCAGAAACTGTTAGTCAGGGACCTAAGGGTGTCAAGGCCTCTGTTGTAAAAATCCGGTTCCTCCAGATAAAGAGGCCAGAGCTTTGGATAGATGGGGAAAGAAAGTCTATACTTCTTCCACCTTAGCTATGAGGGCTTTGAATTGCCAGTTTCACATGTTGAAATATCAAAACTATCTTCTTTCTCAACTGAAGTCTAAGGTAGATGCTCTGGCGGAAGGCATTGAGTGTAAGGAATTACAAGATTTGGTACATGTCTCTGAACAGGTGAGTAAGCATTCTTTACAATGTGGTTTTGATGCTATACAGGCCTCGTCTAGGGTGGCTGCCACTGGGTCAGTTCTTCGCAGGCACGCCTGGCTGAGGGATCAGAATTTATCTGAACATGTTAAGACAAGGATTTTGGATGCTCCTTTACAGTCTGATGTGTTGTTTGGTTCACCTGTGGAGTCAGTCTTGAAGAAAATGGAAGACAAGGCTAAGTCTATGCAGACTGTTAAAGATTTTTTGCAAGTCCAGCCTCCGAAGTTTAGTAGGAATTGGCCTGCTAAGGGGTGGACGACCCTTCTTATGATTCACAGTCTAGGGGTAGATCTAGGCGTGGTAGGGGCAGAGCTCAGAGCTCCTTCAGACCTAGAACAGGGAGTTCTCCTGCACAATCTTCAGGTGAGGGCAGGGGCCAGTCCTTTCGTAAACAGGCCCAATGACCTACCTTTTCAGCTGCCAGATCCTTCTTGCCTGGCAGCACCTTTGGGAGGAAGGTTGGCACTCTTCAGGGAAAATTGGAGTTTGATTACCCAAGACAAATGGGTATTGGATATCATACACCAAGGTTACAGGTTTTATTTCCATACCTTGCCTCCTTTCAAAGGCATGCCGGACGTTCCTCCTCAGCAAAGAATAGAGGCTCACAAACAAATTTCTCAGCTGCTCCAAATAGGGGCCATACAACCGGTCCCTCTGCCAGAAGTGGGCCTAGGATTTTATTCTCGCCTGTTCCTAGTACCAAAGAAGGGGAACACGTGGAGACCAATTTTGGATTTATCTATCCTCAACACTTATCTGGACATTCCCAAGTTCAAAATGTTGACGTAACAACAGCTTTTACCTCTGCTGGGCAAAGATCACTGGATGGTGACTCTGGATCTCAAGGAGGCTTACCTTCATGTTCCTATCAGGCAAAGTTGCAGGAAGTATCTGCGTTTTCGGACTGGGACTTCTCATTATCAGTTCTCTGCATTGCCCTTTGGCTTATCTACTGCGCCCAGAGTGTTCACGAAGGTTCTGGCTCCAGTGATAGCTTTCTTCAGGCTAAGAGGAATACAGATCTATCCTTATTTGGACGATTGCCTGATTCTGGCCCAAGGAAAGGACGAACTTCTTCATCATTTGCAATATGTGATAGCAGTGCTAAGATGCCTGGGGTATTCTGTGAACGAAATAAAGTCCAGTCTAGTACCCTCTCAGGACATGTGCTTTCTGGGTGTGAGACTGAATACAGCATCCCAGATGGCCTTTTTGACCCCGGACAAACAAAAGAATCTTTCTCTTTACTTCCATCAATTGTCTCATCAGTCCAGGCTGACTGCAAGGACAGTCCTTCAAGCCTTGGGGTTCATGGCATCTTGTATTCTGGTGCTTCCCAATGCCAAACTGCATATGAGGAAGCTACAATGGTATCTCAAAAATGTATGGACACAGCACTGCCAAGATATGGACACTGTCATTCAGATAATACCTTGCATTCAAAAGGAATTTTTGTGGTGGGCTCAGGAATGTTGCCTAAACAAGGGACTCTCTGTGACCCGGCCAGAGGCGAGTCAGATTCTAACGACAGATGCCTCAGACAAAGCTTGGGGAGCTCATCTAAATGGAAAGTGGGTACAAGACACGTGGCCTGCCAGACTTCAACATCTACATATCAACTTGAAGGAGATGTTAGCAGTCCAATTTGCATTAAAAGCTTTCAAGGATTTACTTCTTCCAGGGCAGGTGTTGATTCTAACAGACAACACAACTGTCATGTGGTACATCAACAAGCAAGGGGGAACACATTCTTATCCTCTATGCAGGCAAGCAATGATTTTGTGGGAGACTGCTCTCAGTTTACAGCTAAATCTTCAGGCAAGGTTTCTGCCGGGAGCACAGAACTCCTTAGCAGATGTGTTGAGCAGGCAAATTATGGATCCCCACGAGTGGAAATTGGATCCTCATGTATTTCAGAAATTGACAGTGTTATGGGGAACTCCAGACATAGATCTGTTCGCTTCTCCACTAAACTACCAGCTGCCAAAGTTTTGCACAAAAGGTTTCATCCCACAGCTTGGAAAGTGGATGCTCTTTCATTCAAATGGAACAATCTTCATGTGTATGCCTTTCCACCTCTGCCTCTCCTCCCAAAGGTACTCCTGAAGGTCAGACAGGACAAGCCAAAGATGATTTTAATAGCTCCAGATTGGCCTCGACAGCACTGGTACCCATTACTGAGAAGTCTGATGCAGGAGCCTCCATGGCCTTTGCCTTCGATTCCACACCTGTTGTCTCAGGAGAACAGTCATTTACTCAATGTCAAACTTCACTCTCTTCACCTGACAGCCTGGCATATTCTGTTTTAAACCCTGGAGGGTCTCAGCTTCCACAGCAAGTTTTGAATGTTATTTTGGAGGCCAGAAGGCCTAGTACAAGGAAAGTGTACGCAGATAAATGGAAGAGATTTTTATTTTGGAGTACAGCAAAGGAATTTGATGTTGCTAAGCCTAATTTAAGTGTGGCTCTTCAATATCTTACTGAGTTACTGGACAAGGGTTTGTCCTTCTCTTCTATTAAGGTTCATGCTGCAGCAATTTCTGCTCACTATGACTGTGACCCACCATTGTTTTCTCATCCTTTGTTTAAGCAATTCCTTAGAGGGGCAAAGAATATAAGACCCCCACGGAGAGCTCCTACTCCTGCCTGGGATCTCAATTTTGTGTTGGAGAAACTCACTCTACAACCTTTTGAGCCTGCAGCTACTGCTGAGTTGAAATATTTATCATGGAAGACTGCTTTTTTGTTGGCCATTACCTCTGCGAGAAGGGTTTCTGAATTACAGGCCCTTATGGCAGTTGAGCCTTTCTTGATTTTCCATAAGGATAGGTTATCTTTGCGTACTAACCCTTCCTTTATGCCTAAAGTGGTTTCTAGTGTGGCTTTAAACCAAACTATTCATTTGCCTACTTTTTATGCAAACCCCCAAAATAAAGGGGAAAAGATTTTGCACACTTTGGATATACACAGGCAGTTGCGATATTATTTGAGCAGAACTAAAGGGTTCAGGCAGTCTCAGCAGTTATTTGTTTCTTTTGCTTTGGGTTCTCAGGGCAAGCCTGTGTCCAAACAAACTATTTCTAAGTGGATTGGGTTTTGTATTGCTTTCTGTTATTCCCATCATGGTAAGGAGATTCCAGCTGGGATTAGGCCTCATTCCACTAGGGCTACTGCCACTTCTACAGCTTTTAAGGGGTGGCAACTAAAGATATTTTGGAGGCAGCTACTTGGAGTTCAGTGCATACTTTCTCTAAGCATTATCACCTTCCACTTTACTCTAAATCGAGGGCTGGTTTTGCCACTGCAATTTTACAGGGCATTTTGGCAGCTCCTACTGCTTTATAGTTTTGCCATCCTCCCTTATCTCTGCTTTGGGATTCTACCCAAGTGTAAGGACTGCAGCAATGTGAGATGAAGAACATAGTATAGTTTTGTACCTACCATAAATGTAGATGTTCGAAGATCCACATTGCTGCAGTCCAATTTACCCTCCCTCCTTCCCCTCTGTAGTTAGAGGCGGTTGTGGGGTTTGGGTTGTACATATTGTGAATATTGTATATATTGTACATATGGTTAGTACAAGGGTGGTTGGTTGTTTTTTGCTGTCTTTTGGTTTTGACCTTTCTGTTTAGGGTCTTCTGACATCTGGGGCAAGAAAAGACTGAGGATATGACGTCGGTCATGCGCATTTGTACCCTGACGTCCTGATGTCAGTCTTAAGCGCCTTGACCGACGTCAGCCTAATACTTTGATATTCGGGCCGACCGAGGACAGCGGACTACCCAAGTGTAAGGACTGCAGCAATGTGGATCTTCGAACATCTACATTTATGGTAGGTACAAAACTGTACTTTTTAAAGCTACTTCAAAAACGAGCCATCGAACCGGTCCGCTTTGGCCAGTCTGGGTTAGGCGTTTACTCCAGGTTCTTTTTAGTGCCAAAAAAGATGGGGGATCTCAGGCCCATCTTGGACCTGTCAACTTTGAACCTGTCTGTCGCCAAACAAAAGTTCCAGATGGTCACTTTACAGTCCATTCTACCTTATCTCCGAGAGTGCGACTGAATGTGCTCGTTAGACCTCCAAGATGCGTACTACCATATCAAAGTTCACAGACGCTCCAGGAGGTTTCTTTGCTTCCAGCTGTCAGCCAGTCACTTCCAGTTCAGAGCTCTACCCTTCGGTCTCACCAGAGCCCCCAGGGTGTTCACCAAGGTAATGGCAGTCGTAGCAGCTCACCTGAGGCTTCAGGGAATTCAGGTCTTTCCGTACCTGGATGACTGGCTCTTCGCTGCATCCACCAAGCATCTTCTGTGTCTGGCTCGAGACTATTTTTTTCTGTTGGCAGATAGATTGGGGATTACAATGTTCACAAATCCCATTTGCAACCAGTACAAGTTCTAGACTTCATCGGGGCATGGCTAGACACTGTGCAGCTAAAAGTTTTCTTAACACCAGAAAGGATCTTACATCTCAGGTGTCACATAGCTCAAATAGTGAACCTCAAATTTCCAAAGGCGAGCGATGTTTTTGGGCTCTGAGGTCCATGGCTGCCTCTGTCAATTCTTCCGTGCACACACCTTCATATGCAGGTTCTTCAATGGACTCTGGCAGTCCAGTGGTCTTGGCTAGACCTGCCCTTGGATTTTCCGATCAGGATCAGTCACACCTGCAGGACATCCCTCCTTTGGTGGCTAAGTTCACCGGAGGTTGCAGCAGGACGCTCCTTCGTGTCATCCCCAGTCCAAGCCACAGTGACCATGGACGCCGCCAAACTCTGGTAGGGGGGACACTGTTTGGGAAGGACAGTCCAAGGCATGTGGTCCCAGACAAGAGACCAAGTTGCACATAAATGTTCTACAGATGAGGGCAGTGCTTTTAGCATTGAAAGACTTTCACACTGTCCTCCCTCTCGGAATGATTACAATTCAGTCAGACAACATGTCGGTTGCCTGGTATGTCAGCAAACAAGTGGGAACCAGATCCTATTGCCTGTGTCGCGAGGCCATGAGAGTGTGGGAGTGGGCGACTTCCACCGGGCGGTTTCTGATTGCAATGTACATCCCAGGACAGTCCCAACATTTTAGCGGACAGATTGAGTCGGGCTATTCTGATGCCGTACGAGTGGTCTCTGAGACGGTCAGTAGCGGAGGAGATATTCCTTGCATGGGGACAGCCTTGCTGCAATCTCTTTGCATCTCCTTCTAATGGGAAGTGCAGTGAGTTCTTCGCTCTGATTCCCTCCCCAGGGGATGCCCCCAGAGATGTTCTAGTCCATGTTTGGCCCCCCGGGCTTCTGTATGCTTACCCTCTGTTACCACTCATTCCGAAGTTTCTTCAGGAAAGCTTGCCGACTGGGGTGCAAAGTGATCCTTATTGCCCCATTCTGACCTCGAAGTTTGTTTTCCCTTCCTTTGCTGTCTTCTTCTAGCTCCTCTGTGGATTCTGGATCCCTAACCAGATCTAATCTCTCATCCTTCGGGTGCATGCCCGCCCAACCTGGACAGCCTCAAGTTGACAGCTTGGTTGCTCCAGTTCCATTGATTGCCAGGACTCCGTCTTTCATCCCCTGTAAAATCTATACTAGTGGCCTCTCTTAAAGCTTCCACTAGGAAAGTTCATTGCAGTAAATGTAAGTGTTTCTCCATTTGGGCCACTCACAGGAACCTGGATCCTTTTACAGCCCCTGTTCCGGTAATGTTAGATTTTTTTGACTAGTATATTTCAGCAAGGAGCTAGCTTCTCCACGGTGAAAGTACAGTTGGCAGCCATTTCTAATTTTCATGTTGGGGAAGATAACATCGCCTTAGCCTCTTCTAGGCTGTGTAAGGCTTTTCTTAAAGGCACTTCTCTTTTGCGTCCTCCTGTCAAAGTTTGGGTGCCTCCTTGGGACCTTACTTTCGTTCTCCAGGCATTGATGGCTCCCCCTTTGAATCTGCAGCTTCAGTGGATCTAAAATTTTTGTCTTGGAAGACAGCCTTTCTAGTGGCCATTACATCAGCCAGGAGGGTTTCTAAGCTTCAGGCTTTGTCTGCCGTGCCTCCTTATTTGGTCTTCCATAAGGATAGTGCATCTCTCCGTACAAATCCTTCATTCTTACCCAAAGTGGCATCTGAATCAAACATAAACCAGTCTATTAATCTACCCGTTTTCTTTCCCAATTTCCAAAACAAGGGTGAATATAAACTTCACTTGTTAGATGTTCATAGACAACATTGCTTCTATCTTCATAGAGCAAAGTCATTCCGCAAGTCCAACCAATTTCCTTTTCCAAACCTTTTTTGGAAAGGCCATTTCCAAGGTTTCCTTAGCTAGATGGATCACTTTTTGCATTTCATATGTTTACAAAGGAAAAGGTTTCTCTCCTCCTGGTATAATTAAAGCTCGCTCTACCAGGTTCATGGCGACCTCTGCTGCCTTTTGGTCTAGGGTTTCTTTGGATGACATTTGCGCAGCAGTAACTTGGGAAAATCCACATACCTTCATTTTTCATTATAAATTGGACCTGATTTCCAGAGAAAGAGCATCCTTTGGCTCTGCGGTGCTCAGGAATATCCTTCCATGAGGGCCTCCCAGGATTTAAGTAGCTGTGGACTCTGTCCCACAGGTTGCAGATCCTACAGATAAAGAAGTTATGTACTCACTGTAGCGTTCCATCTGAGTAGTTATACTTCATTTTTCTGCAACCTTCCCTCCTTCCATCCCCCTGACCTTATCATATCCATAAGCATGTTGGGTTCTTTGGGCTGAGTTGCTAATGTGTATAGTTGCAGCAAACCCGATCTAAGGGAAGGCAGGAGATGGTGGTGCATTATGGGTAGGGGAGGAGCTCTGAGCTTGGAGCAGATGCTAGAAAATAAGTTGCTGGCTCGGATCCGATATGGTCCGAATACCCACAGGTTGCAGAAAAATGAAGTATAACTACTCAGATGGAACGTTATGGTGAGTGCATAACTTCTTTTTTTTTGCGCCAGACATACCTTTTGGAATTGTGGCCAAAAAGTTCAACCTTGGTCTCAGACCATAGCACATTTTCTCACATGCTTTTTGAAGACCTGATGTATTGCTTTGCAAATTTTAGCTGGGCCTGGATGTTTTTCTGTGTAAGGAAAGGCTTCCCTCTTGCAACCCTTCCCCATAGTCCAGATATGTGGAGAATATGGGAGATTGTTGTCACATGTAGTACACAACCAGTACTTGCCAGAAATTTCTGCAGCTCCTTCAGTGTTGCTGTAGGTCTCTTGGCAGCCTCCCTGATCAGTTTTCGTTTTGTCTTTTCATCAATTTTGGAGGGACATCCAGTTCTTTGCAACATCACTTGTTGTTGTGTCTTTCGGCTTTTCCCAGTTAGGGGTCACCACAGCGGAACTCCTGTCCGCTAATGATTGGCAGTAGATTTTTATGTGCCAAGTTGCCGGCCCTGACGCACAACCTTCAAGGAAGGTACACCCATTCACGCATGTCTCCACACAGAAGACGCTCTAGCTGAGAATTGAACAGGACAACGTCTTACTGTGAGGCAACAATGCTACCGCAGCACCACCACCGCAGTATATTCTTTGCAACTTCGCTGTTGTCCCATATTTTCTTCACTTCTTGATGACTGTCTTCACTGTGTTCCATGGTATATCCAGTGATTTGGAAATTGTTTTTGTACCCTTCTCCTGATTGATACCTTTCAACAATGAAATATTTTTGATGCTTTGTAAGCTCTTTGCGAACCATGGCTTTTGCTGTAGCAGGCTACTGAGTAAATGTAAAAAAAAAAATCCTACTAGGACAGCTGAACTTTATTTGGGGTTAATCAGTGTGTCTTTAATTGGTGGCAGGTTCTTACCCAAGAAGACTGAATGTTGTAATTAAATCAAAAGGTGCTTCAACAAAGTATTAGTCTAAGAATGTACACACTTATGCAACCAACTTATTGTACTTTTTTTTTTTTTTTTTTCTATATTTTTTTCCCAAACAGATTTGTTTTTTCACTTGAATTGTACAGGTCACATTAGAGGTGGGAAAATTTTTTGAAATGATTTATTGTGGTCTAATTTTTTATACCACAAAAAAACGGGCATTTTAACAGGGGTGTGTACATTTTTTATATCCACTGTATATGGCCAATCTCTATTCCACCATCCAAGAAAACTTGGCTATGTTCAGCAGAGGGACATATGTGGCATTATCAGAATCTTGTTACATGAGTAGATTTTATTTATTTATTTACTGACATTTGTTTACCGGGAAAGTCCACTGGGCCAGGTTAGCCCATTTTCAGTGGAGGCCCGGGGAGAAAAGCGAAAATTTATATAAAAATACAGAAAGAGCAAAACTAGCAAGCTAAGAACTTTGAGCAAAACGTAAAACATTTTTTTACAAAGACATATTATAGGATACAGAGAATAAAATTACAGAAGAAATAAAAAAGTTACTTGCAAACTAAAATGACTTTCATAATTTATATTAAGGCAAAATAAAGAAATCTAGTAAGTCTACATAGAGAAACTGGAGGATTGCGTTTAGCTAATGGCAGAGGGGATTTTGCATTTTAACATAATGGAATTAATAGAGATCACATGTTTTATCTATTCCATGTTGTACCATCGGACTAGCAGTTACTCCTTTACTTAGATGTGTACCATACTGCCAATTAAAACTGGGAACAAGGGGTAAGAGACTGTGCTGTGAAACTATCTTCAACTTGGGCAATATTAGAAAGTGGTTTAAGAGAACGGTCACAAACTGATCTCCAGCCATTGTCTCTCTCTTTTTTTTTTTTTTTTTTTTTTTTTTTTTTATACTTGCAACGACAAACATTTATGAATGTAAACCACTTGCCTAATGGGAGAAATGAACTGTTTCTATTACCACCTCTCACACCACCAAGTCCAGTAGGATAGTAGGGAAGAGGGGTTTGGTCTTGGCTTGTGCAAGTATACCCCTGTAAAGGAGGGATCTCTTCCAATGCAGTCCGTCTCAGAACCCATTTGTCTGAAACATGTTGCCAGTGAGCCAGAAATGCAGAATCTGGCTTTTGGGGAGAGTTTTAGAATGGCAGCTAGTATATTGGCGCAAGGGCCACTAATTACTTATGACCTCTTCTTCTGCCATTGGATGTGCATGGACTGGTGAAGTTGGGTTATTGGAGGGGCATCAAAACTTTTGGTGGACAATTCACATTAGACAGAGCAAAGGGCAAAGCTGTGAAGTCACAGTACAGGGAAAACAACAAATATACAAACAAGGCTAATGGCAACAAGACTGCATAATGCCAAAGCTTATAAGAGTTTCCCTAAAAATATACCTAGTTCAAATATGCAGATAAGGCACCATTCAGATATCTTAGTATCTACATCTGCCTGCACAATGACTCTGAATTTCAATTTAGGAAGAGGGTAGCTGAGTAAGAGTTATCATGAGTAGGTGAATTCCTTATGCAGACATCAGGATTCCTCAGTAAATGAATCCAAAGCAGTGCTTGGCTAAAGACAGAGAAGGTGGAGGTGTGATGGAAATGGATGTGAATTCTAAGTCAGAGTTAATGGCCTATGACATCTTAGGGCATCTCAACAGTAGCATCAGATGAAGTTATAGAAATATCACAGAGAAATGCATATCCACATTACTATTCACAAGCTATTGTGTCCTAATACAGTTACATATTTGGAATGGCAGAACTCTTCAATGTAACCAAAAAGACGTACATGTGCTCTTATGCAGGCTCTGTTCCACTGCAAGGAAAGCCTTGCCTTGCTCAACACATAAACGTATTTGCCATTTTAATGTACTGTGGTACTAATCCTATTACCAGAAGGAAGTTAGACAAACATCTAATGAATTAGCATAGATCATGGCTAATATCTACAGTATGTACTGCCAACTGATTAGGAAGCATTGGAATTTTTGTGCATTGGAATTTTTGTGTGCCTACCTACAAGCATACTGCTTCAGAAAAGAACTTCAGAGGGAACACAAGCATTAGGCTGAGCAGAGAAAGGGATTGTGACAGATGTTATTTGCAAACTTTGTCATCCACAGAATTTTACTGCTTGCTTGAACTTTGCAGAAATATATTACAAACAGTAGAGGTTTCATGGGTGATCCATGTGGAACACCACTGGTTGCAGGTTTGCTGTTGGAGATTGATTCCCCTATTTAGAATGTATGGCTTCCATCAGTGAGCCAGTTAGCAACGCATCTAATGATATAAGGGTTAATAAGGAGCTGGGTGAGTTTGTCAGTGATGCCTGAGTGTGATATAGTGCCAAAGACCTTGGCTCAGTCTGTGTAGGCTGCATGCACAGTTAACACCTCATCTAGGCCCCTGTTGAATCCCTTGAATAAGTCCATAACGTTTAACAGGAAAGATCTTCCTTTAACAAATCCAAAGTGTGTAGGGTAAGTTGGCTGGAGATTACCTCATTCTCAGTTGTTTAGCTCCACAATGATTTTCTCCATGGCATTGCAGATGAGGCTAGTCAGACTAACAGGACTACTACAGTCACTGGGTTCAGCAGAAGCACCACCTTAGTGCAACGGGATACTTGGTGTCCATTTTACATTCAGATGGGATGAGGCTAGTGCTTAGACTATGATTAGGAGGAGTACCCAATGGTGTTGCTAATTCTTGTTGGAGCCCATGTAGGACACAGCCTGGGATATAAATGCTGTGTTTTTTGCATTAGACAGGACATTTATAGCCCGCATCTGTACAGATACAAGGGTGGAAACAGGTGGTAGGGATGTCATGGGGTACATGGGGCAGGGACAGGGGAGTGAAGTTTTCACCAAACATGTTGGATAACATGCTGTCTATATCCAGAGGCTGACTATTTGAGGTATCGTTAACTGTCAGTTTGGCAAAGATATGACCCTTTCATATTAGGTTAGATGTAACTAAAAAATGCCCTTTGGATACCCTGTAAATCTAGTAGAAAGGGACCACAATACCAACAGAAAATAATTGACTTCAACAATTGGCTTAGTTTCAGGTGTCTTTCCAAAGGGATCCAATATCTGTCTGCCTGGGATGACATGGTTGATAGGCCTCGATCCTTTGACAGAGATGGCCTCCACCTGTCACCCTGGGGTTCCAGATCTTGGCCAAGGCTCTTGCCTCCCCCAGTGTACCTTCTTTTGGTTATGTATCAAAGACAAATCTTCCAACATAAAAGATGTGTCAAAAAGCAAATTGATTGTTATGCTGCTTAACGCTAAGAGCCTTAACCTGAAAATGCACTCGCTGGGAGATTTCCTCACACTGGAAGATGCCGATGTATGTACGGTCACATAAACTTGGCTCAGGGTTGCCGAGAGCACCCCTACCTTACAAGGCTGTCCCTCATTCCACACTTTCTGACCCCAAAATAAGGTGGGTTAGGTAAGGTTAGGAAAGGTGGATTCTCTATCTTCATTAAGGAGAGGCACACCTCCAGACTGGTTTGTCAGCATGATGCACTGGGATTACTCCAGATGCAACTGATAGTTGGAAAGACACACATCCAAGTTATAGCCACCTATAGACCCCCCCACCATGACTCAGGACACCCACTGCTCCTACCTGGACCTACATGACTCCATCAAGGTAACCCTGACACCCTGACCCCCCTGACCCTAGGTGACTTCAACTACCCCATCATAGACTAGGTGAACTATTCCTGCACTAATGCACTCACCCAACGACTCCCTTGACTTCATCAGTTCTAACACACTAGACTAGCTCATCTCATTCCACACAAGGGGAGATAATATTCTGGACTTGGTTCTCACCAGCATGGCTGACCGCTGCACCATCCCATAGCATGTTCTTTCCTGGCGAGATCAGATCGGTCTGTCTCAGTCGAAGTTTCTATCCCGTAAATGAACAGGAACAAAAGCTGGAACATGACTGACAGGACAAAACTTTCTTTAATTGTAATACACGTTCTGGTACCTCGGCTTCTTGCCTTCTGTTGGAACATTTTTACATTACAAGTGTGTTCCTATATATACTGTTCAACTTTCAAATAATTCAGTTAATCAACATCATTTCATTAAATAATTGAACAGTTATATTACTATTAAACCAGTTGGTAAACATTCATTTTCTTCAGACTAATAAAATTGATTTAAAAACACATTAATTAAATCCATATGTTATGCTAATTTTCAGTAAAAAATGAACAATAAAAAATAAAATTAGCATAACATATGGACTTAATGAATGTTCAAACAGAAGGCAAGAAGCCGAGGTACGAGAACATGTATTAAAATTAAAGAAGTTTTATCCTGTCAGTTGTGTTCCGGCTTTTGTTCCTGTTCATTTATGTGGTTTGCAAGTCAGCTAATATTTATGTTTGGATGTGAAGTTTCTATCCCACTCAATCCCTCACCAGCCGTAACCAGGCTAAAAAACTTCTCAAAAGCTGACTACAACCTCCTAAGGGAGGGTATCAGCAGCTTCACACCACCGCCTCCCTCAGAGGATGCAGAGAACTATGTTGAAGAGTACAACTGTCAGTGCAGTATATAAGCACCTGTACAACTGCATGGACTCAGCCATACCCAATAGAACTAAAACCTACTCCTCAATGAAACACATACTTGTTTGGTGGACATGCTGTATCAACAGGCTTTACAAAAAAAAGAAGGAACTGTTGTCCAAGAGTAAAAAGGAACACATTCCGAAATGGGAAAAAAATCCCTCCTTAGCCTCAACAAAGAAGTTAGATCACTAGCACAATCCTACAAAGCTAAGTATGAGTGGAAACTAGCCTCTGAAACAAAGAGAAACCACAAGACCTTATTCAGTTACTTCAGGAACCTTCATGGCAAAAACCAAGTTTGTTCCGAAGTAGTACTTAATGGTGCTAATTACAGTGATCCTGTTCACTTAGCCAACCTGCTAGCTGATAGGCTCAGTGCAAACATCACCCCTCCCACCCCCCCACAAAGAGCCCACGTCACCCCTCCCAACCCCATACAAAGAGCCATTCGACATCCTCGATACTAGTCCCACTCCTCACATCTCTGTAGATCAAGTGCTAAAGGCCTTATACAAGGAAAAGAACACATTACTAAAAAAAAAAACTTCGCTAGAATCTCCCTGTGTTCTGACTGAGTGTGCTTCTCTGCTAATAAGTATATTTTTGGCACTTTTTAATTGTTCAGAGTTGAATAAAACAATAATTGAATTCAAGTTCAGAATACGTTTTGAATAAATTGCATTTATTTAAACTCTACACACCACGAACAGGCTAAACAAACCAGTAATAAGAAAATACAGGTAGGAGATCAGTGCAGACAGCAAATACGGACAATTATGGAAATAAATAAAATGTATTTAAGCGCTTTTCGTCAGCCTCCAGTGCTGACTTCTTCAGAATACTAAACACCATTAAAGATAGCTATATAAATACAAGAATCCACTTAATTGGTACAGAAAATTTAAAAGGGCAACACCAGTCATCCATTAGTTAAAAAACACTCCTCATTTTTCCATTTATAAAATCGAGGAACAAATAATACTTGAAATTTTACAATTAATATTAATAAAATAACACATAATGATAATCCAGGCAATATGTATAAAAAGTGGTACTACCACTCTTATGGAAATGTTAAGCTGCTCCCATGATTGTGTGTCTTACATTTTTCATCTCTTTAAACTAGCTAATTTTAACAAGCTACTGATCGTACAAGAATCATTACGCCCTGGGAAGCTATAAGAATTCAGTCTAATTTGCCAGGTCAACTCAAGCTCATCTAGTTTAAGGCTTCTTGGTCCACCCCTAGGGTTTACCTTAACTTGATCTATCACCATAAACTTAAAGCTGTGGTTTCTATTACTGTCTACATGTTTAGCAAGTGCATTTTCTAGCTTGAGCTTTTTAATAGTGTATAAATGCTCGTACACCCTTTCTCGTAACCTCCTTTCTGTTTTACCAATGTAAAAGCACGGACAGGATGTACATCTTGCTAAATATGTTACAAACGTTGAATTGCAGTTGTATCTTCCTTTCAATTTGTATGTTGTTCCGTTCATTTGAAAGTTATTAGTTTCATCCATACACTTGCAATAATTGCAATTCAAACATTTACTCATCCCCGGATTCCTAACCTGTATTGTATGACCCCTTTCTACTATTGATTTGAGATTCTTCCCTTTCCTATATATTACTATTGGGCCTTCACCTAATTTCTGGTAGATATCTGGAAAGGTCTTAAATAAATCCCAATTCTTCCTCAATATAAACAAACAATGTTTGCTGTATGCACTATAGGTGGTTATAAAATTTACTGAGACATACATATCTACTTGTCTAACCCTATTAGTGACCTCCATTGTGACATTCAGAATATCTGGCACCTCTATTAGGTCGCTTTCTGTTGTGGTTATTGACATGGATTTAGCACTTACCAGTGGTACATAGATCTTATTCTGTCTCTTATCCAAAACCTCTTGAATAAGTGTGTCCAAGAGAGACTCCGGATACCCTCTATGTGAAAACATATTCTTAATGGTCTGGCACTCTTCCACAAATTCGTCATCCAAACTAACCATTCTAGAGGCTCGTACCAATTGGTGGCCCCTGATGACAGATTTTTTCTGGTGGAAAGGGTGACTACTTGTGTAGTGAAGTAGAGTGTTAGAATATGTATATTTCCTAAAAATTTTAGCTGTTAGTGTGTTCAGAGCGTAGTTTTTATTTAAACATATGTCTAAATATGCGATAGTATCACAATGGTACATAGCTGTAAACTGAAGGAAGTTAGTTGTATTATTAAAATAAATCAGAACTAACAAACTATCATTCTCATTTCCATTTAACAGAATGAAAATGTCATCCAAAAATCGTGTGTAAAAAAACAAACTTATCATAGAAACAATTGCCCTTAAATACATATTCTGCTTCCCAGTAATCCATTACCAGGTTAGCTATGCTCCCCCACAGGGGGACCCCATAGCTACCCCTACTTTTTGCAAGAAGAACTCATTGGAGAAAATAAAATAGTTGTTAGACAGCACTAGATCTCTAAGTACGGAGACCAATTCAATCTCCCTGGTGGGTGCATTATGTTTTTTGAGCATAAAAAACACCCATTCTAATGCTACATCCTGAGGTATACTGGTATATACAAATCCTTCACATCTATAGTAAGAAAGTTGTAATTAGCTTTAAATTCCAGATCACCTATTTTCTCCAAAAATGACCAAGAGTCCTTACAAATTTAGGTCTCATTGGCCAAATACTTTTGCAAGATAGCATCCACTACCTTTGCACAGGAGTACGTGGGTGATCCTCTACTATCCACCAAAGGTCTCAAAGGCGGATCCTCTATATTCTTATGAATTTTTGGTATACCAAAAATGGAAGGATATCTGGGGTAAAGTATTTTCAAATAGTTGTATACTTTTTGGTCTATGTTCCCTACTATGAACAAGTCTTCTATGCAGTCTCCAATGGCTTTGTAAGCTCTATTCACCTCAGTACGAGTAGCAGAACTATATGCTTCAGAGCTAAGTAACTTACCCATCCTCTGTTTGTATTCAGTCATGCTAAAGACCACCAAACCACCACCCTTGTATGGTTTACAAAACCTTAAGTCCTGCGTTGAAAAAAATTGTAACATCTCCCTTTCCTCATTGCTTATATTAGTAGGATAATTTTTACCTACTTTAAACATGTTGGCATGTCTAATGTCTAATTCACAACATTTTTCAAATAAATCTAACACAGGATGCAAGGGGGGGTTATATGCACTAGACACATAAAACCTGTCTCTGTGGTCCACGTTATATACATTTCCCATCGATACATTAAAGTTTAATTTCCTCACATAAGATTTAATATCCAGTATAGTGTCAACAATGTTCCATGGTTTAGATGGGATAAAGGTTAACCCCTTCGAAAGTAGATCAACCATATCAATACTGAATTTTGTATCACTAAAATTATATACTTTATAAACGACCACTTTATTCATGATAATATCAGGTCGAGTTACACAAACTTCCCCACAGTCAAGTAACTCGGCTTGAGGACAAACTACAGTCTCTTCCAAGGGAGGTAAATCTCCATCATCATCATTAAGGCTGTTGTTCAATACATCATCCAGATTAAACTCTTTTGTTAGTTCTTGTAACTGTTGTATGCTCATTTTCCCTTGTACTGGGTTTGTTGGTAATTCCTCTGTTTTGGTCTTGCCCCTGTGAAGGGGCCCTGCCGAAAATTTTCATTCCGCTGCAGCGTATTATTAACAGTTTGGGCACTACGTAGTCTGTTACACCGCGGAGTGCTGCCCCCTCCCTCCCCATTCATCACCGGTGAACCAAACCCAGGATTAGTATTCAACAAATCAGCCTCATTATGCTCTGATTCGAGGGATTTTGTGATCTTATTAATACTAGTTTGGTTCATCTGCCTAAGATGGATATCTTTTTTACCCCAAACTTGTGCTGGTGGTGGGATGGGGTAAGCTGTTCTTATACTGTATGCTTTGATGTCTCTGTCCAACTTTTTAATTTTGTTAGATTCCAGTTTGAGCATATATTGATCAATACTGGAAAAAATGCGTTCGTACTCATATTTATATCTCCCAAACTCAAAATGAGCTTGGATAAATTCATCCAGTTCAGTCACATACCAGGTTAACTCTTCCACCCACAAAGAATAATGTTTATTAATAATTTCAATTAATTCAAACCCTTGGCGGTCGAATAAGTTAACTAGTTCCACATGACATTCAGAGCCATTCTCCAACCCTGTCGGATATGAGGCTCATCTCAAACCTTTAGGTATAACTTTCCGTTTTATGCACTCACGGAAATATAATATTTCAAGTTGTAATTTTTTCAATTTGATAAGGTAAGCATCAAATAACTTTAATTTGTCAAAAATAAGATTGTCATCAGTACCATTACTTTGCTCATCACGAGCAGTAGTTAAATTATTACCGACCCCACCAATTAGGTGGAATCCATTATTTAACCAGCAGGTAAATAAAGTAGGATTGCTTTTACCTTCCAAACCATGTGTTTCGACTCTACTCCGCCGATTCAAATCACTCAGTTGTGGCGCTCTGTTTATAAATTCTACCATCTCTTTCAACTTTCTGGTTTAAAAGCCCACATTTGCACTTGTTTCTTTCCTGTAACTAGTCTAGTCCAGATACAGATTCTTAGTTTTAGCACTTGAATTTGCTTATTCATGCTCAGCACTTGTTCAGAACTTGTTGTAAGCACTAAATAAACTACAAATTACTACAGCACTCAACCTTCCTCATTACCTAGAGGAAAACAGTTTTTGTACTTACGTTCCTCACTTGCTTAGAGAAAACCAGCTCTTGTACTCATTTTCCTCACTTATCTAGAGGAAAATAAGTTTTTTATTCAGGCATGTCCAAGGGTCAGCTCCCACTGTTCTCTCCTGTCTATCTGATGAATCTGGGCATGTTGGGGCAATGTAGCAATTGCTTCATGTACACAGACAACCCTCTCCTCCTACCACCCAACACTACAATCTGTGAGAGATGCACTTATCTAGCCAAACTGGAGGTAAAGCTCTCTCTCCAACCAAGACTGAACTTGACAGTCAAGAGAAGAAGGTAAACACTTGCACCACACCACACTCATCACATAGTCCCACTAAATCTACACCACCAAAATCCACACAGAAACATTTGCGGAGGCTCTCAATAATAATCTGCTCAAGCAACAGAGACCTCCAAAGCAGAAACTCAAGCAACCTCCACCCCCCCAACACAACCCAAATGATACATAGCCCACAGACTCAGTGTGCCACTCAACCACAGCCCATAAGGCAAAACAACGTACCCAACACACTAGTCATAGGTGACTATAGTCAGGTACACTGATGTCCCACTCACCAGGCTAAACAAGAAGAAGGTAAGTGTCAGCTGCCTGTCTGGTGCCAGGATCCACCACATAACCCACGCACTCCGGTTAACAGGAACAGGCAAGCAAAAACTGAAGGTAATGCTACAAGTCTAAATCATAAAATGCACTCACTTGAGGCACTCCTTAAAATGGAGAACATCGATATCTGTGCAGTGACTGAGACCTGGTTCAAGGCTCCAAAGAGCACTCCTGCACTAACAGACTATAACTCATACTACACTTTTCAGCCATGTAACCTGGACTGGAACACCAAGGGCGGAGGTGTGTCCATATTCATTAAGGATATCCCCACCTCCAGACTAGTTGCTCAGCATAATGCATCCAAGGTTATCCAAGTGCAACTTACTCTGGGCAAAACTGCAGTCCAAATTGTCGCTTGCTACAAATCCCCCACCATGCCTCAGGATTCCCACTCCTCTTTTCTTGATATACTGGAAAATATTAGGGTTCAACCAAACACACTAGTAATGGGCGATTTCAGCTACCCAACTCCTTCGCTCAATGCTTTCTGGAATTCATAAATTCCAATGCCCTGGATCAACTTATCCACACCCCCACCAGGGACAAGAATATCCTAGACCTAGTCATTACCAACATGCGTGACCGGTGTTTCACACCTGAAGTCAACTCCTCGTTGGTCTGATCCGACCATAAGCTAATCACCCTAAATATCCACATCCCGCCCCCACCCCCCATTAAGGAAACCATGGTAAAAAATTTCTCCAAAGCTAACTCCATGCTTCTTAAGACAGAAATGGCAAACTTCATGACACCCATGCAAATGGACAATACATTTACGACTGGTGAATCCTACACAAATGCACTCTATAAGCTCTTACACGAGTGCATGGATTGTGCTATCCCAAACAGAACCAAGGCGCTATCCTCCAAAAAAAGGAAGCCAATCTGGTGGTCCCCTGCCATAAACAAACTGTACGACAGAAGGAAGAAACTGTTGAAAAAGAGAATAAAATCCCATGAGTGGAGGAGCTCCCTGGTCAGCCTCAGTAAGAAGCTGAGATCCCATATTAGATCTTCCAAAGCGTGCTACGAAAACAAAATCACCACTGATTCTAAGGACAACCACAAAGCATTCTATAGCTATGTCGGGAATCTCAATGGCAACACCCAGATCTGCTCTGAGTTACAGCACAACAGCACGTAAATTACAGAACCAACTGATATTGGCAACATCCTGGGAGATAGGTTCAGTGCTAACTTTACCCCCTCTCATCCCCTAAAGGGCCCATATCTATACAGGAAGAATGCAGAGTCCCTGTAATCACAACTACGCAGGTAAAAGCTGCACTCTCTGAAGCCAAAAACACAGCATCTATGGGACTGGACAACATCCCAGGCTGCATTTTACACAAACTTCAGAATGAACTGGCTCTCCACCTAAGCACCATGTTCAATCATAGCCTTACATCAGGCTTTGTGCCCACTGAATGGCGCACAGCAACAGTTATCCCACGCCACAAAGGGGGAGCCACCACTGATCCTTGGAACTATCTCCCTATTAGCCTGGCCTGCAAGGCCATGGAATGCATCATCATGGAACTCAAGACATTGGTAACCTCCAAACTCTGGACCCCACCCAATTCGTGTTTGTGAAAGGCAGATCATGCCTCCTGAACCTGATCGACTTCTTTGAGGCAATCACCAAAGCCGTAGATGAGGGTAAGGTAGTTCACACAGTCTATCTTGACCTCGCCAAGGATTTCAACACCATCCCCCATTCTGGAATTATAGCTAAACTCACTAAACTAGGTAAAATTCCGTATGTCTCAAGATGGGTTGCCAGTTGGCTCACTGACAGAACCCACACTGTAAAGGTTGCAGACTCCAAATCTGACTTCAAACCAGTGACAAGTGGAGTACCACAGGGTTCAGTCCTGAGACCTCTCCTGTTTGGTATCTACTTCTCTGAAGTACAGGCTAACACAGAAGGCCTTTGGCTAATGAAGTTCGCAGATGTCTGCAAACTAGGAGCCATCGTGGAGTCCCCAAATGATGTGGACATCCTACAGAAGCGTCTCACTGAGATAAATGCCTGGTGTCAGAGCCATGGTCTCAAGCTCAGTGCCAAAATGTGCATTGTCATCCCCTTTGGTAAAAACTCTGTACCCATGGACTACCACATAGGCAGCAGTCTACTTAACACTGAATGTGTGATAAGAGACCTTGGAACCCAGGTGGATATTCTCTCCTTTGATAATCACATCGCCACAGTAGTCAGGAAGTCCTTCTATGTGGCACACCTCATCACAAAAGGGTTCTCATTCGACACTCACTAGACCCATTATAGAGTACATCGCCCCTTTAGGAATGTACCTCACAAGACATCTGCAGCATCTGGAAAGGCCACAGAAGTACCTCACAAAGAGGATTACTGGCTTCAAACAGATGCCGTATGCAGACTGTCTCAAAAAACTCCAGTTTTTCTCCGTAGCATTTCTCCTACTCCGAGGTGATCTCTGCCTAACATATAAAGATATGTCAAACTTAGAGCTGTTGGACATGCCACACCTAAAGAAATCCCAGTCCCTCCGAGCTACACGCACAAGGCACCTAAACCTTGTCACCACAATAAACATGACATGCTGGAGGGATAGATTCCTGTCTCAGAGACTTCCCATACTCTGGAACAAGCTACCCATCTATGTCAAGCAAAGTTCCTCATTAGCACTCTTCAAGAAGAATCTTGATGAGTGTATGGGAAATAGGAAATACACCCCGGGGATCACTTCTGTGGCTCTGCTCAACAGTGGCACAGGAAAATAACTTTCTTGGGTGGCATAAGCCCCTTGTTGGCGAGGCTTACTTACCTACCTATGAACCTATCTTCCAAGACAGACCACTTTGTAAAGGGGATGGAACTGCCTTGCTGTATAAGTCCAACTTAACTGTACGTCAATTACCAAACTCCTACCCCTCCCCCAATAATTGGGACATACTTATCTCACAACTTCAACTTCACCCTAAAAAGGTCATCACCACAATTGTGATCTATATTCCACCTGGTAATACACATGCTAGCATTGAAGGCTTCTTATCTTGGTGTTCTTCCACATACTCACAAGAAACCCTTATTCTGGGGGATTTCAACCTAGATTGGTTCACCAGCATATCAGAACCACCAAGTAATCTAGTGAATCTCCAGCAGCTAGTCCAAATTCCAACTAGATGTGATAAAAAAAACTAAAAGGGAATCCATCCTTGACTGGGTCCTAACTAACAACCCCTCATTGTACCCCCACACAGGCAATCTCCCAGACACCTTAAGTGACCACAACATAATATACTTTATACGTAGTAGAACAAGCATATGTAAAACCACTAACTGTATATCCACTAGAAACACAAATAAATTCTCTCATGAGGTCCTCAATACTTTACTCTGTAAGTGTGACTGGACCCCCATAAAAACCCTCCCACTTGACCACTCTGTAGCATATTTCAACAAAACATTTCTACAACACCTAGACACTGTCACTCCATTGCGCAAAATCAAGGTTAGAACCTCTACAAACCCCTGGCTCAGTAAAGAAACCAAACAAATCCTCAGGTCCAGACACTGCCTGGCTTTACTATCAAAAAAACAAAGAAACACAAAGCCTAAGTACCAAGAACTGCGCAACCGTGCAAAAAAATGCATTAGGCTGGACAAAAAATCCTGCTACACGACATTACAAACTAAATACCAACACAACCCCCAAATATTTTGGAAAAATGGAAACCAGGTACTAAAACCCACCCAAAAAGCTACCCCCAAACCAAACACCCCTGACACTAAAGTTCCTATCGAAACACAATTCAACTCACACTTTGTGAACTCAATTCTATCCTTAGTATCACAGGACAGTTCCTTCCTCACTACCCCCCCCCCCAACACAAATAACACTAATGCAAGCTTTACCCTCAAATGCAAGCTTTACCCTCAAAACAGTTTCCACCACTTCAATCAAAAGCATGCTCGCCAAACTAAAAACCTCATCAACACAGCAGACCTACTCCCAAGCTATTTCTTGATACTCACAGCAGATGCTACTGCTATCCCAGTCTCCACTCTCATAAACAGATCAATTGTTGAAAATTATTTGCCATAACTATGGAAAATATCCTATGTTACACCCATGCATAAAGGCGGGACCTCCACTGAACTTAATAACTGCAGACCTATTGCTTTACACTCTCCCCTGGCCAAAATCCTAGAAAAATGCACCCATACCCAGATGCTAAAATATCTCCTAGACAACAACATCCTGTCACCTACTCAGCATGGTTTCAGACCTGCCCATAGTACCACTACAGCCCTCCTCTGCTTCACAGACATAGTAAACTGTCTCAAAAATGAAGGCCTGCAGGTGTCAACTCTTTTTTTGGATATGTCCAAAGCATTTGACACAGTCTCGCACCAAATCCTGTTAAACAAACTAAACTAATATCACCTATCAAATTCCACTCTTTCCTGGTTCCAAAGCTACTTAACTGACAGGTACCAAGCTGTGAAATGGGAAAATTCTCTCTCTCCTCAGCTGCCCATAACTATAGGAGTCCCACAGGGTTCTATCTTAGGACCACTACTATTCACAGTCTTCACAAATGACCTCCATACCTCCACACAGCATGCATCTGTCATTCAGTATGCAGATGACACTACCTTAATCTGTGCTGCACAAAACATTCCCACCCTCCTGCAAACAACGCAGCTAGCATTCTCTGACGTTGAAAACTACATTACCAAAGTCCAACTTATCCTCAATCCAAAGAAAACTCAGCTTATGATTATAACCAGTTCTAACAAAAACACTGATAACAGTCAGTTCACTATCTACACCACAAATGCTACTCCAATCACTCCAGTGGCACAGGCTAAGCTATTGGTAATAACCATAGACTCCCACCTAAAATTTGATAGTCATTTCAACTTAACTATTAAAAACGTACATGCCAAACTGGGATCACTACCATATCAAACCGTTTCTTACCAACAACACAAGATCAGCCATTGGTCGCTCCCAACTTTTATCCACCCTACTCTATGCATGGTCGCTCCCAACTTCTATCCACCCTACTCTATGCATCTTCCATTCTGACTAATCTCAACAAAACTGAACTAAGCAAAATGGAAGCCTGCTATAACAGAATTGCCCGCTTTGCTGCAAATTGCTCATATAGAACTCATCACTGTACTGCTTTGAGACAGCTCCACTGGCTTGAACTGCCCAACCTCCTATCCTACAATCAGCTCTGCCACTGTCATTCGATCTGTTACCTCCCCATAAGTGTCCTGCCCTCAAAAACCTAGTACAACATCACTCGGCCAAAAGGTCTCTTAGATCATCAAGCAAACTACTACTAGAAGTCACCAACAGCTACAATAGCTTTGGAGATGCACTATATAGTAGTTCAGTGGTGAAAAAATGGAACTCTGTCCCCACTAGCATTCAGAACGCATCATCCAAAGCCTCCTTTACGGATCTCATCAGGCAACATCTCAAGCAAAGTTGGCAGTGCCATGATTGCTCCCAGGCTTGTGAAAGAGGATAAGGTGCACATACCCTAGAGTACTTGATAATAGATGTTCTTCGTCTCACATTGCTGCAGTCATAACCTGTGGGTAGTCCGCTGTCCTCGGTCGGCCCGAATACCAAAGAATTAGGCTGGCGTCGGTCATGGTCGCCCGGAGCTGACGTCAGTACGTAGTAGTACTTAAGCGCATGACCGACGCCATATCCCCAGTCTTTCTTGCCGCGTGGTCCGAAGCAGAAGCAGCGTTTGCAAGTGCCGTTCAGCGTTCTGAAATTTTCAATTATCGAGTTTCAGACCGAAGACCAAGTTCAAGTTGGGCTAAGTACCCCGTTGGGGAAAATTTTTGTCTTTTCTTGCCTCAGTTAATCCGGATGTCAGAAAAAGTTAATAATTGTATTTCTTGTGGGAAACAGATACCTCATAGGGACTATCATTCTCTCTGTATTCCTTGCTTGGGGCCTGAACACGACGTAGTCGGGTGCCGCTTTTGTGCTAGATTTAATAAGCGCACCATTAAACGAAGATTAGACTGTGCCAGGCTTGTTTTCGGTAAGCGGTGTAACTATAGCATGCCGTCGGATCCTCCGACGCCCGCTACCGCTAAAAAACGAAAAGATAAATCTTTAAGGTCTAAACCGGATGAGTCGTCCGTTGCGGACGCCGGTTCTATGGAACCTCCGGCTGAATCTGTGGATCCGGCCGAGGTTTCGGCTGAATCCCAGGGGGAACCTTTACTTTTGCAGGAGTTGGCCTCTCAGGAGTTAGGCCAGGCCGAGGGTGCTTCTCAGGTATCTGTAGTTCCATCCTTACAAAAGGTTATTAGGCCTTCTACCTCAGTTGCTAAAGGCCATGCTAAGGCTAAGCCTGGTCTTTCTGGTACTGGCCATAGCCCCAGTTCTTCAGCTTTTGTTCCTAAAAAACATATGTTGAAAATGGCAGAGGATTTGATTACTTTGATCAGGGGTTCTATGCCCCCCCCAGAGAAGAGGCCTAGGGTGGAGACAGATTTAGAGGGAATGGAGCATTCTTCAGATTACTCTGAGTCCTCAGCTGAGGATATTCAGGATTTCCCTCCCTATTCAGATTCGGATGCAGAGGATTCCTGTCCTCCTGCTTCTCCTCCAGAGGATTTTTCTTTTTCTGGAACTTTACATTCCATGAGGGAACATTTCAAGTGGGAAGGTCAGGATTTTTCAGATTCCCGAAAAAGGCTTAGGGAATTTTTGTTTTTGCCACAACATAGGCCCTTGGCTATTCCCCCTGTCTTAGATGTTGTTCAGGATGTTTTTTCTGAAGCTTCTCTTAATCCTGATTCTTTACCCCCTGCCCCTGTCAAGCCAGACAGATATTACAGAGTTCCAGAAGCACATAAATATTTGTATAAGAGTCCTAGAGCTGACCTGGAAACTGTTATTCAAGGGCCGAAGGGTGTCAGGGCTTCTGTGGTTAAGAATCCAGTTCCTTTGGATAAAGATTCTAGAGCGTTGGATAGGTGGGGGAAAAAAGTGTACACCTCTTCTACGTTAGCTATGAGGGCTTTAAATTGCCAGTTTCATATGCTGAAGTATCATAACTTTTTGTTAGGCCAGTTAAAATCTAAAGTGGATGCTTTATCTGAGGGTATAGAGTGTAAGGAATTGCAGGAGTTGGTTCATGCATCAGATCAAGTTGGAAAACATGCTCTACAGTGTGGTTTCGATGCCCTTCAAGCTTCATCCAGGGTGGCTGCTACTGGTTCAGTTATTCGTAGACATGCCTGGCTTAAGGATCAAAATTTATCAGAGCATGTTAAAGCTCGAATTTTGGATGCTCCTCTTCAATCTGAAGTCCTTTTTGGTTCTCCTGTGGAGTCAGTTTTGAAAAAGATGGAAGATAAGGCTAAGTCTATGCAGACGGTCAAGGATTTTTTGCAGGTGCAGCCCCCTAAGTTTAGCAGGAATTGGCCTGCTAGAGGATGGTCCTACCCTTCTTCGGACTTTCAGTCTAAGGGCAGATCTAGACGTGGTAGAGGCAGGGCTCACGCTCAAGGTTCTTTCAGACCTAGGACTTGGAGTTCTCCTGCACAGTCTTCTGGTGAGGGCAGGGGTCAGCCTTTTCGTAAACAGACCCAATGACCTGTATCTTCAGCTGCCAGATCCTTCTTTTCTGGCAGCTCCTCTAGGAGGAAAGTTGGCACTTTTCAAACAAAACTGGCATTTGGTCACCCAGGACAAATGGGTGTTGGAAATAATAAATCAAGGTTACAAGTTTTATTTTCACACTTTTCCTCCTTTCAAAGGCATGCCGGATGTGCCTCCTCAGCAAAGGCTGGAGGCTCAGGAGCAAATTTCTTTGCTTTTACAGATGGGAGCAATCCAGGTGGTACCTCCGTCAGAAGTAGGCCTAGGATTTTATTCACGTCTATTCCTAGTGCCAAAGAAAGGAAACACTTGGAGGCCAATTCTGGATTTGTCCATTCTCAATACCTACCTAGACATTCCAAAGTTCAAGATGTTAACATTACAACAACTTCTGCCTATGCTAGGCAAAGATCACTGGATGGTAACCTTGGATCTCAAAGAGGCCTATCTTCACATTCCTATCAGGCCCAGCTGCAGGAGATTCCTGCGATTTCGAGCTGTTACTTCTCATTATCAGTTCTTTGCATTGCCCTTTGGTTTATCTACTGCGCCCAGGGTGTTCACAAAAGTTCTGGCTCCTGTAATTGCTTTCTTCAGACAGAGGGGAATACAAATTTATCCTTATCTGGACGATTGTCTGATTCTTGCTCAAGACAAAGACAAGTTACTTCAACATCTACGGTATGTAATGGCAGTTTTAAGGTGCCTAGGGTATTCTGTGAACGAAATAAAGTCCAGTCTAGTACCCTCTGAGGACATGTGCTTTCTGGGTGTGAGACTGAATACAGCTTCTCAGATGGCATTTCTGACCCCGGACAAACAAAAAACTCTTCATCTATACTTCCAGAAGTTATCAGTACTGTCCAGGCTGACTGCAAGGACAGTCCTTCAAGCCTTGGGGTTCATGGCATCTTGCATTCTAGTACTTCCCAATGCCAAACTGCATATGAGGAAGCTACAATGGTATCTCAAAAGTGTATGGACTCAACACTGCCACGATTTGGACACTGTCATTCAGATAATACCTTGCATCCAGAAGGAATTCTTGTGGTGGGCGCAGGAATGTCACCTAAACAAGGGACTCTCTGTGACCCGACCAGAGGCGAGTCAGATCATAACGACGGATGCCTCGGACTTGGCTTGGGGAGCACACCTCAATGGGAAATGGATTCAAGACACGTGGCCTCCCAGACTACAACATTTGCATATCAACATGAAGGAGATGTTAGCAGTCCAATTTGCTCTGATGGCCTTCAAGGACCTACTTCAACCAGGACAGGTGTTGATTCGAACAGACAACACAACAGTCATGTGGTACATCAACAAGCAGGGGAACCCATTCTTACCCTCTTTGCAGACAAGCAATGATATTGTGGGAGACTGCTCTGAGTTTGCACATCACTCTTCAAGCCCGGTTTCTGCCAGGAGCACAGAACTCCCTAGCAGATGTATTGAGCAGACAAATTGTGGACCCCCACGAGTGGAAACTGGATCCTCAGGTATTCCAACAGTTGACAGTGGCTTGGGGAACTCCAGACATAGATCTGTTCGCTTCTCCACTAAATTTCCAACTACCAAAATTTTGCACAAAGATGTTTCACCCAAAAGCTTGGAAAGTGGATGGCTCTATCTTTCAGTTGGAACAACCTTCACGTCTATGCTTTCCCTCCTCTGCCTCTCCTTCCCAAGGTACTCTTGAAAGTCAGGCGGGACAAGCCTTGCATGATTCTAATAGCACCAGATTGGCCACGTCAGCACTGGTATCCTCTGCTGCGGAGTTTAATTCAGGAGCCTCCTTGGCCTTTGCCACAGATTCCTCACTTGTTGTCCCAGTCAAGCAGTCATTTGCTCAATGTCAGGGTGCAGTCCCTGCATCTAACAGCCTGGTGTATTCTGTTTTAGAGCCTGTGGGGTCTCAGCTTCCTCAACAGGTTTTAGATGTCATTTTGGTAGCCAGGCGGCCCAGTACTAGAAAAGTTTATGCTGATAAATGGAGGAGATTTTTTCTTTGGAGCACAGCAAAGGGCTTTGATGTCTCAGTGCCTAATTTGAGTTTTACACTACAGTACCTTACTGAATTACTAGACAAGGGTTTGTCATTTTCCTCTGTGAAGGTTCATGCTGCAGCCATTTCTGCTCACTATGATTGTGACCCTCCTTTATTTTCTCACCCTTTGTTTAAGCAATTTCTTAGAGGGGCAAAAAATATAAGACCCCCGTAGAGCTCCTACTCCTTCCTGGGATCTCAATTTTGTGTTGGAGAAGCTTACTTTACCTCCTTTTGAACCTGCAGCTACGTCTGAGTTGAAGTTTTTGTCTTGGAAGACTGCTTTTTTGTTGGCCATTACTTCTGCTAGGAGGGTATCTGAATTGCAGGCACTCATGGCAGTTGAACCCTTCCTGATATTCCATAAGGATAGGGTGACTTTGCGTACTAACCCTACTTTTATGCCTAAAGTGATTTCTAATGTGGCCTTAAACCAGTCTATTCATTTGCCTACTTTTTATGCTGATCCCCAAAATAAGGGGGAAAAAGTCTTGCATTTTTTGGACATTCACAGGCAGCTACGCTATTACTTGAGCAGAACTAAAGAGTTCAGGCAGACTCAACAGTTATTTATTTCTTTTGCTCTGGGTTCACAAGGGAAAGCTGTTTCAAAGCAAACTATTTCTAAGTGGATTGGGCATTGTATTGCTTTTTGTTATTCTCATCATGGGAAGAATGTTCCTGCTGGGATCAGACCTCATTCCACTAGGGCTACTGCTACATCTACTGCCTTTTTGAGGGGGGTAGCTACTAAGGATATTTTGGAGGCAGCTACTTGGAGTTCAGTACTCATTTTTACTAAGCATTACCATCTCCTTCTTTATTCCAAGTCTAGGGCTGGGTTTGCCACTGCAGTTTTACAGGGCATGTTAGCAGCTCCTAATGCTTTTTAGTTTGCCAGCCTCCCTTTTCCTTTGCTTTGGGATTCTACCCACAGGTTATGACTGCAGCAATGTGAGACGAAGAACATAGTACAGTTTTGTACCTACCATAAATGTAGATGTTCGAGGATCCACATTGCTGCAGTCCCATTTTCTCTCCCTCCTTCCCCTCTATAGTTTGGGGTTGCTGTTTTTCCTTTGGGATAATTATTATTTTCTCACTTGTGGTGGTTGGGTATTTCCTATTTTGGCTCTGGCCTTTCCTTTTTAAGGCCTTCTGACATCTGGGGCAAGAAAGACTTGAGGATATGGCGTCGGTCATGCTCTTAAGTACTACTACGTACTGACGTCAGCTCCGGGCGACCATGACCGACACCAGCCTAATTCTTTGGTATTCGGGCCGACCGAGGACAGCGGACTAACCCACAGGTTATGACTGCAGCAATGTGGATCCTCGAACATCTACATTCATGGTAGGTACAAAACTGTACTTTTTCAATCTTACTCACAAACATTGGCTAATCTACAATGTATGTACTGTACCTGTGTACTAAGCATGTATTCTACCTATGTTCCAAATTTCAGCTGTACACCACAAATCTATTAATTACCTTTATTTTTAAATTAATATTTTTTTGTTTGTTCTCTCCACTGTGATGTGCTGCATACCACTGTAAAAACATGCCTCTTGTAATTTGTGTGTATACTGATCATGTCTAAATAACTAAATGTATGTGTAATTTTTCTATGTGGAGCTTTTCTCCCCTGGCCTCTGCTGAAAAAGAGCCTTTTTGCTCAGTCAGACACCCCCAGTTAACAAATGTAAAATAAAAAAAATAAAATAAATAATAAAAATAATTACGAAACATAAAAGACTAGTATCATGACTAACTCAGGGCAAATGAAACACTTGTGTCAATGTTATGCATGTATAAGCCAGCACCGTGTTGTAGAGAGACAAAGTTTTCCTATTGCCCAGGCATCCAGGGTTCAATTAGTGGCTCAGGCATTTGAGATGCTAGCAGGGAGGAATGGGTTTTCCATGTTCCGTGGGGGGGGGGGGGGGGGGGCATTCATCTTGGTGCTCCATGAAGAGGTGAGTAGCCCTCGGACGTTTCTGGGATTGGTGTAATGGAGGGAAAGGGAAAACAGGGCAAAGTTATAGCTTAAAAACACACTCTCACGCACAGAAGCTGTTGAGATACCTTTAGTTTTCATGCCATCCTCAAACCAAAAAAATAAAACAGTGTTAGTCTAGGGCAGTGGTTCTCAACCTTTGTGAGGCCGGGTAAATTCTTTTTTATAAGACGTGGGGTTGGTCCAAACAAATTTACTCAAATACTTTTCCAAAGCAGGAGGATGTCAAATAGTCAGCAAAAGACTTGCATGCCAAAGACATGTATATGCAAAATATCTAATTTAATAAATATAAATGTATGAATCCGTCAATTCTAAGCACTAATTCCAACAGTAACTAACATTTTGAATGAAAAAAAAAACCTCAGCACTTTAAAAGTTACTAATGAAGAGCTTGCTGCTAGCAAACAACTTTATTTGTGGGTGAAACAATGAAAAACAAAGTTCCTGTTGCCCTTGAAGAATAAATTGCCTGTGTTACATTACAAAATGATAAGCTGGTAATGTTGTAATAGGAAATGGATGGCAACAGATAACAGGTTCATAGTTACTAGGTATCGCCACCAAAGGAGAACATACTTAGGACTGCAGCATTCCCCCCCATCTATGCTACTGTGACTCGCACATCGCTCTCTTCTGATCTCTCTGTCACACACCCACTTTCTCATTCACACATGCATTCACTTGCACATTGCTCCCACTCTCACATATCCACTTCCTCATTCATACACGCATTAATTCACACATCGTTCGTACTCTCTTTTGATCTCTCTCACACACAGTTTCTCGCTGTCTCACTCTCTGAAACCGTACCAGTGTTTCTCACAGGTTCATAGATTAGTACTAGGCTAACCGCCCTTGTGAGCCATTTTAAGCCTAGCCAATTACCTCATGTGAGAATCAAACCCTGCACCTTGTGTCTGTAAGGTAAGCAAGCACCTTAACTGTTATGTAATATACACCATTATGCCAGTCTTCCACCCTCAAGCTAACTGCTGGTGTGGGCATGTAGAAAGGTGGCCTAAAGATTTGGAAATCGGCCTTCTGTTTTATATGCAAGATGTAACCCATATAGCTTAAGCTACTGTCGCAGTGATTATAACTATAAACATCTACTGTTACTGTAAGAGCATTTACACAGCTATACCTTGTGTGCAGTCCTCATCAACAGCAAATATCCATCCTTGCTTGCTGAACATTTTCAAGCTGATCCTCTGGTTTGACATCGGAGTTTTGTGTGTCACTGGGCACTACAGAACACTGAGTGTAGTAATGATTTGAATTGTCTTTTTTACTTCACCATCCAAATCATCATCAGAGAAGTGTTTACATACTTCTCTGCACTATCCCATTTCCAGTTTTTATTGCAAAGGCACCATGAAAGTAAATGGTGTAATATATACAAAAAGATTCTAGAAGAAATATCACACAGAGGTCATGGCCTCATAGTAATCTAAATGCTGCTGTCCAAAGGCATTTCAAACATATACAACCTTCTACATTATTCTGCATATAAAATAATAGTTAACCTTCTAATCTCATTAGTAAATGAATGTGTAACTGCTAATGTATAAACAAAATAAAACTAAAAATATAAATATTGATGAAATGGATTGTGCACAGTTGTGGGGGCACACAAAGTTACCCATAATATTTCCATCTATGCTCTATCACCCACCATTTCAGTAGCTCGGAAAACCGCAGTGAGGTTTTTTACACAGTCAGTCAATCATGGAGGGAGGGGCAGGGAATCTGGATCTCCTAAGCATATTGTTCAAATTTATCTCCGCAATTAATCAAAAGTAAACAATGAAATATCTTTGTTAACATTATGTACATACATGCATCCACATGGCTAAGGGTGTACCCACGTATATATTACTTATACATATGAGCATGACCCGCACTATATTCACAGTATTCCATTTCCATATGTGCACTTAATAAAACTATTTTCACAATAAAGCATCTTATGGAAACACAATTAAAAAGAGCCATAAAATGTTTTAATAGGCACTTTACTATGCAGCAGTCGCTATTTCTGCCTCAAAATGCCCTATTTCACAATATTATGACCTGAGAATGGACATTAATTGTTTTGGGTAAACGGCTTAGTAATCTTTGCAAAAGATACATACTACTATGCATCTCTTTACACTTTTAAGACTTCTGGGTAAATAGGACATTTTTAAAATGTGGTCAATGAATTGTTAAACCACCACCCATATGAATAATGACAAGTATCGGCTTGTTATAACGGAAGGGCAAGTATTCCAGAGCATAAAGATGTTCATCGTGTTTCACTGTTGCAGTCATGACTGTAGGGTTCTCCCCTGCCGGCAGGCAGCCCCAGGTCGGCCAGAATCCCAAAGTCTGGGTCCGGCGTCGGCTGTTCAACCATGCTCCCTGACATCAGAGCGCCAGGAGTACAGAGCTGACAGTCGATGCCATCTTCCCCAGTCTTTCTTGCCGTGCGGTGATAGCAGTTTGCATTTGCCGTTCGGCGGACTCCTGACTAATTTTACTGATATACTTCGGTCCGAAGACTTTCTTCTCCACTCAAAGCTAAGTACCCCGTTGGGGAAACTTTTTTTCTTGCTCCTCTCTGATGTCAGAAAAAGTTAATTGTATTTCATGTGGGAAGCAAATACCTCATAAGGATTTTCATTCTTACTGTATTCCTTGCTTGGGCCGAGACCACGACGTAGCTAGTTGTCGGTTTTGTGCTAGATTCAATCAACGTACAGTTAAGCGAAGGTACGATTTTGCTTTTCATTACTTCGGCAGGCGCTTTAACTACAAAATGTCGTCGGATACGGTCCCGGCTACCGGAGTTCATAATCGTCACAAGGATAAAGACAGGCCTCAGAGGTCCAAATCTGATGATAGCGCACAAGCGGAGCTACTTCAGGTTCGGCCGTCGTCAGTGAGGCGCTTTTGCAGCCCCTGTCGTCGGCCATTTCAGAACCGACGGCCGAAACGGACTCTCATGAGGAGCCAACCAGGCCTTTAAATATTTCTGTTGTGGGACCTTCGGACAATGCTCCTTCGGATGGGTCCAGAGCCGCTGTGCAGGTACCAGCTTCCGAAGGGGTTTTCAGTCCTACTCAGCTACTAATAAAGGCAAAGCCAAAGACAAAGGCAAAGACTCCTTCAAAATCAAAGACTTCTACATAGGCTTCTGCTGAACCAGCTCCCAAGTCACAGAAACAGTTACTCAAGATGGCGGAGGATTTACTTACTATGATTAGGGGTTCTCATCCCCCCTCCAGACAAAAGGCCAAGGCAGGATGTTTCTTATGATTCCTCTGATCAGGCTTCTGTTTCCTCAGATGTCCTTCATGGATGCATCTGCAGTCATAACAACTGGGTTGTCCTGTCGTCAGGCAGCCCTTCGGTCGGCCGGATTCCAAAGTCTGGGTCCGGCTTCGGCTGATGTCGCACTTCACCCGACGTCATCTCTGCTGGTCTTCGGGTATAAAGGCATCAGCCGACGCCATTTTCCTCAGTCTTTCTTGCCGCGTGGCGCCCAAAGCAGAAGCTGTTCGCAAATGCCGGTCGGTCAGATCCAGAGATTACTACTACCGAATACTACTTCGAATACTTCTAAAAAGCTAAGTACCCCGTTGGGGACTCTTTCTTGCCTCAGCCGATGTCAGAAAAAGTCAATAACTGTTTAACTTGTGGGAAACAAATACCTCATAAAGATTTCCACTCTTACTGTTTGCCTTGCTTAGGCCCAGACCACGACGTAGCAGCCTGTTCGGCCTGCGCTTCCTTCAACCGGAACGCTAAGGCGGTCGGAGTTTGCTGAACAGTTTTTCGGCCCAGACTTTGCGTACATTATGCCGCCGGATCCTCCGACTACCCAAATTATTAAAAAACGCAAGGAAAAAGACCGACACTCGCGGTCCGCGGTTTCGGCCGAAACCACGGTGAAGCAAGCCGCGAGTGTCTCGGTTTCGGCTGAAACCGAGGAAACTGGTCAATCTCCAGCCGAATCCTTGGCTACTACTGAGGCTCCTGCTACCTTACCTGAATCGGCCTCAGAAATTTTGCCTACAACCGTGGTTTCTACTGATTTATCAGACACCATCCCTTTGGATGTCTCTACCCCAGCACGTGGTGCTGCTAGACCCCCTGCAGCCATGTCTATCAAGGCCTTTGCCAGGGCCAAAGCAGCCAAATCTGCTAAGTCAGTGCCTGTTAAACCTCCCTCACACAGGCCCACTTCTAGTTCACAAATGCTTACTCTGGCAGAAGATTTAATATCCTTAATTAGGGGATCCCAATCTCACCCAGACAGGGCCTCTCAGCCCCTGAAAAGAGACCTAGGACAGAGCCCCGAGCCAGTGTCCTCTGAGGCTTCTGCGGATGACTCCGACATTTCAGAACAGCCAGAGGACCCTTTTCTACATATGAAGACTCCGATGCTGAAGAATCCATTCCAGCTGCCTCTCCACCAGAGGAATTTTCTTTTGGGGAAACCTTGCATGCCATGAGAGAACAATTCCAATGGCAGGGACAAGATTTCTCAGACTCAAGAAAAGGCTTAGGACCTTTCTACACTTACCACAACATAGGCCCTTAGCTATACCTCCTGTTTTACCTGTTGTGGATGACGCATTTAATGATGTCTGCACTGCTCCTGATTCTTTACCTCCTGCCCCTGCCAAACCTGATAGATATTACAGGGTACCTGACACTCATCACCACCTATACAAGGCCCCACTGGCAGACCCGAAACTATTTCCCAGGGGCCTAAGGCAGTAGCCTCGACCACAGCAAAAACCCTATTCCTTCAGAAAGGGAATCCAGGTCCTTAGACAGATGGGGAAAAAGTTTACACCTCTGCTACTCTCTCAGCTAGAGCTTTAAACTGTCAATTTCACATGATCCAATACCAAGAGTTTATGCTTGATCAGTTAACTAAAAAAGTATCCTCTGATGAATCTTTAGACAAGAAATATGTATTAGAAATGGTAAATAACATACAACAGGTTAGTAACCATTCCTTAAAATGTGGCTATGATGCACTGGAGGCTTCATTTAGATCAGCCATGACTGGCACAGTGATAAGAAGACATGCATGGCTGAAAGAACAGGTCTTACCGGATCATGTTAAAGCAAAGCTATTAGATGCTCCCATGGATAAGGCCAGTTTATTTGGTACACCTGCCCAGCAGGTAATGAACAAAATGGAAGAAAAGGCAAAATCTGTACAAACAGTTAAAGATTTCTTACAGGTTCAGCCCCCAAGGTTTAGCAGGAACTGGCCTGCCAAAAATTGGTCCTTTCCTGACTCCATAAGATCCCAAAGGGGCAGAAACAGACGATCCAGAGGCAGAAACCAATCCAGAGGAGGTGCCTGCAGAGGACGACAGTGGCAAGGTAATAATAGAGGCACAGACACAACCACTGCCACTGCAACAGGACAATCACAGTGACTTGACTCTAACTCCGCCTACCAGGGAGCAAATAGCAGCACCATTAGGCGGAAAGTTAGCCTTATTTTCGAAAAATTGGCACTATATCACAAAAGACAAGTGGATTTTGCAAACCATAGACCAAGGCTACCGGTTCCACTTCCACACCTTGCCAGTAAAAAGAGGAATGCCAAACCTGCCTCCAAATCAAAAAATAGAAGCTCTACAGCAGATAGCGAAATTATCCAAGATGAGAGCTGTGGAAAGAGTACCAATAACAGAACAGGGCAAAGGATTCTACTCCAGACTCTTCCTAGTACCAAGAAAAGAAAAGTTGGAGACCTATTCTCGACCTGTCCATCTTAAACACATATATCATTGTCCCAAAATTCAAAATGCTGACCCTACAGCAACTTCTTCCCATGCTGGGCAAGGAGTGTTGGCTGGTAACTCTAGATCTCAAGGAGGCATACCTGCACGTCCCATTCGACCCAATTGCAGAAGATACCTCAGATTTCTTGCAGGATCAGAGCATTATCAATTCTCAGCATTGCCCTTTGGCTTATCTACTGCCCAGAGTATTCACAAAATGCCTGGCATCAGTAATCGCTCACTGCAGACTACAGGGAATCCAAATTTACCCATACCTGGACGACTGCCTGCTACAAGCGGACAACAAAAGCAAGCTGACAACAGATTTACAAAGGGTCATTTACTTGCTACAAGCCCTGGGATACACAGTCAACTTACAAAAGTCAAGGCTGATACCATCCCAGACAAGAACATTCTTGGGCGCGGAATTGGACACAGTAAAACAAATGGCATTCCTAACTGCAGAAAAACAAAAAGAACTCCCTCTTTACTTCTAGGCATTAACAAAACGGAACAAACTAACAGCAAGAAAAGTTCTGCAGGCCTTGGGCTTCATGGCATCATGCATAATCTTGGTCCCACATGCCAGACTGCATATGAGAAAACTACAGTGGTACCTAAAGAATTTATGGTCTCAACACAGGCACAGCCTAGAAGCAGAAATACCTTTAATCCCATGCCTAAAACAGGAATTCCTCTGGTGGGCCCAAGCATGCCAGTCAAACCCAGGCCTACCCTTCCACAAGTTTCGAACAAGCCAAACCATCACAACAGACGCCTCAGACCTAGGATGGGGCGCACATGCTGGACAAATGCGTACAAGGATTGTGGACTCAGGACCAGCTGCACCTGCACATAAACCAAAAGAAATGCTGGCAGTAAAACTGGCAATCCAAAAATTCAGACCATTCCTCAAAGAAGGCCATTTGATGATAAGGACAGACAACACCACAGTCATGTGGTACATCAACAAACAGGGAGGCACTCATTCATACCCCTATGCAGAATGACTTTGGACCTTTGGAATCTGGCTCTCAGCTACAACATCCAGTTACAGGCAATATTTGTACCGGGAAAAGAGAACACTCTAGCAGACATGTTAAGCAGAACCACCTCGGATGCTCACGAATGGATGCTACACCCAGACATCTTCAAGACCATCACAAAGAAATGGGGAATGCCACAAATAGATCTATTCGCTTCCCCTCTCAATCACCAGCTCAAAAAATTCTGCACAAGGACATTCCACCCACTTGCATGGAAGGTGGATTCTCTTTCCTTCAGCTGGACAGGTCTGACAGCATATGCATTTCCACCTCTTCCCTTGATACACAAGGTATTACTGAAAATCAAGGAGGAACGTCCAAGGATAATCCTGATAGCTCCGAACTGGCCAAGACAACACTGGTACCCATTGCTGAGGAACATGTCTCGGGAGAAAATGTGGTCAATACCCCTGATGCCTTCTGATGTTAACTCAGAACAACTACAGCATCATGCATCCAAACCTAAAAACTTTGCAGCTGACTGCCTGGAACATCACATAGCAGCAACTAAGCCAGATCTTGCCCAAAGGGTTAAAGACATTATCCTTGAAGCCCGCAGACCTTCAACAAGAAGGAACTATGCAGGAAAATGGAAAAGGTTTGTCATTTGGAGTACTGAAAGAGGAAAAGATGTGTCGAATATAGATATTGCAAACATTCTGGAGTACTTGGCAGAGCTTTTACATACAGGCCTGTCCTATTCCTCCATCAAGATACATGCATCAGCTATTTCAGCAGAATACAGCTTTGATCCATCTGTCTTTTCACATCCTCTACTCAGGCAGTTCCTCAGAGGGATCAAGAATGTAAAACCTCCAAGGAAACCACCATTACCAGCATGGGACTTGGAACTTTGTGCTAGAAAAGTTGACTCCCTCCGTTCGAACCAGCAGCAACAGCAGATCTACAGCACCTATCATGGAAAACTGCTTTCCTACTGGCAATTACCTCAGCAAGGAGGGTTTCGGAACTGCAGGCCTTAATGGCAGTACAACCCTTCCTAATCTTCCATAAAGATAGGGTGTCCATGAGAACTAATCCTACATTTATGCCTAAGGTGGTATCCAGAGTGTCTTTAAACCAGGCAATCCACCTACCTACCTTCTTTTCCAATCCACAAAACAGAGGGGAAAGAATGCTGCATACCTTGGACGTACATAGACAGCTACGCTACTACCTGGACAGAACCAAAAGTAACAGAAAAACTGACCAGCTTTTGGTAGCCTATGCAACAGGGAGGGAAGGAAAAGCAATTTCCAAACAGACAATCTCCAAATGGATAGGAAATTGCATAAGATTTTGTTACTCCTTCCATGGAAAACCAATTCCACAGAACATAAGACCTCATTCTACAAGGGCTACAGCCACTACCACAGCTTTCTTACGAGGAGTGGCAACCAAGGACATTATTGAGGCGGCTACTTGGACCTCCGTGCATACATTTGCCAAGCATTATAATTTACCTCTATATTCTAGATCCCGAGCAGGGTTTGCCACTGCTGTATTGCAAGGGATCCTAACCACACCATAATTTTACCTTCCTCCTCCCTAGTTGGCTATGGTATTCTACCCAGTTGTTATGACTGCAGATGCATCCATGAAGGACATAGTACAGTTTTGTACCTACCATAAATGTAGATGTCCGAACTGGATAGCATCTGCAGTCAGGATTACCCTCCCTCCTTCCCCTCTGTGGTACTCCTAGGGTATTTATCCTCCTAATAGCTAGCTGGGGAGGGAGTCTCTTATGGTGTATTTGTTTGTATATATGTACATACATGCTTATTTTTTGTGTTTGCCTTCTATCTTTTTGGAAACATTGGCATTTATCCAAAATTTAGCCTTCCAAGAGGGCGACTGGCATCTGGGGCAAGAAACACTGAGGAAAATGGCGTTGGCTGATGCCTTTATACCCGAAGACCAGCAGAGATGACGTCGGGTGAAGTGCGACATCAGCCGAAGCCGGACCCAGACTTTGGAATCCGGCCGACCGAAGGGCTGCCTGATGACAGGACAACCCAGTTGTTATGACTGCAGATGCTATCCAGTTCGGACATCTACATTTATGGTAGGTACTAAACTGTACTTTTCTTCTTCTGATCAGGAATATTCTTTCCCTCCTTATGAGGATTCTGATGCTGAAGAATCCATTCCTTCAGCTTCTCCCCCTGAGGATTTCTCTTTTGGGGAAACTTTGCATGAAATGAGGGAACATTTCCACTGGGAAGGACAGGAGTATTTGGAATCCAAGAAAAGGCTGAGGGAATTTCTTCTTCTTCCCCAACATATAGACCCCTGGCTATTCCTCCTGTTTTGGATATTGTGGATGATGCCTTTTCAGAGGCTAACTTAACCCCTAACTCTTTTCCTCCTGCTCCTGTGAAGCCTGATGGATATTACAGGGTTCCTGATTCCCATCAGTTTTTATACAAGAACCCTTCTGCTGACCCTGAAACCATTTCTCAGGGTCCTAAGGGAGCTAAAGCCGCTTCTGCCAAAAATCCTACTCCTACTGAAAAGGATTCTCGATCCTTAGAAAGATGGGGCAAAAAGGTGTACACTTCTGCTACTTTGTTCATTAGGGCTTTAAACTGTCAGTTTCATATGTTTAAATACCAGCAATTTCTATTGTCCGTCTTGAAACAAAATCTTACTTCCATTTCTGCCTGTGCAGAGGATAAGGAATTACATGACTTACTGCATGCCACTGAACAGGTTGGGAAGCATGGTTTACACTGTGGATTTGATGCCTTGGAGGCTTCTTGTAGGGCTGCGGCCTCTGGCACAGTCATTAGGAGGCATGCATGGCTAACAGAACAAAATTTACCTGACCAGGTAAAGACAAAATTATTGGATGCTCCTGTTCAGCCTAATGTTTTGTTTGGATCGAAAGCTGAAGAGGTGATTAAAAAGATGGAGGATAAGGCGAAATCTATGCAAAGAGTTAAAAATTTCTTACAAGTACAGCCTCCTAGATTTAGCAGGAATTGGTCTTCAAAAAATTGGCCTTTCCCACTTCAGACAGGCCTCAGAGGGGTAGATACAGACGTTCCAGAGGGAGGCCTCAATCACAAGCTGCTTATAGACCAAGACAGTGTACTGCTTCCACCCCTAGGGGAGGAGAGGACAGGTCACAATCTCAAAGGAAACAAACTCAATGACTCCCTCTGTGGGGCTACAGGAACTTCTTCCCTGGAAGCCCCTCTCAGAGGAAAACCCTCTCTTTTTTATCAAAATTGGACTCAAATAACCCAAGACAAATGGGTTTTGGATGTGGTTTTAAGAGGTTACAAATTCCATTTTCATACCTTGCCAAGGCCAAGCGGATGACCAGACCTTCCAAAACATCAGTGGACAGAGGCCTTAAACCAGGTGGAAGCTCTTTTGGCTATGAATGCCATAGAACTGGTTGCTCTTTCAGAGATGGGAAAAGGTTTTTATTCAAGGCTCTTTCTAGTCCCAAGGAAGCAAAACTCATGGAGACCCATTCTGGATGTGTCAGTCTTGAACACCTTTCTAGAGATTCCAAAATTCAAGATGCTTACTCTACAGCAGCTACTTCCAATGCTATCCAAGAATGCATGGATGGTAACTTTGGATTTAAAGGAGGCATATTTACACATTCCCATCAGGCAGGATCGCAGAAAATACCTCCGGTTCAAAGCCGGATCGAGGCACTTTCAATTCTCTGCGCTGCCCTTTGGATTATCTACTGCACCCAGGGTCTTCACCAAATGCCTGGCTCCAGTAGTAGCTTACTGCAGACTCAAGGGAATTCAAATTTACCCTTATCTGGACGATTGTCTCATTCAGGCAGACAGCAAGGATGTCTTACTCCAGCATCTAGAATTTGTACAGAACCTCCTCAAGTTCCTGGGATTCTCTGTAAACATTAAAAAGTCAAATCTGACACCATCGCAACAGATAACTTTTCTGGGTGCACTTCTAGACACCACAACCCAGATGGCATTTCTGACATCCGAAAAAAAGTTACAGCTGGCTTCAACTTTCAGAACTTTGGCAACTTTAACTCATCTATCTGCAAGGAAATTCCTGCAGGCTTTGGGTTACATGGCCTCCTGCATCCTTCTCGCACCATATGCAAGACTACACATGAGGAAAATACTGTGGTACCTAAAAAGTGTATGGTCTCAGCATTGCCACAGTTTAGACATACTGATCTCCATTCTTCCTTGCCTTCAAAAGGAATTTCTTTGGTGGTCCAGGACATGTGCTCTAAACAAAGGGAAGGCCTTCCGTCTGCCTCCTGCCTTTCAGATTCTAACTACGGACGCCTCGGATTATGCTTGGGGAGCCCATTTTCAGGGCAATTGTTTGCAGGGCCTTTGGACAAAGGATCAGAAGCACCTGCATATCAATTTAAAGGAAATGTTAGCCATTCAGAAAGCTCTATTGGCCTTCGGGAATCTTTTACAACCAGGACAACTGTTAATACGGACAGACAACACCACAGTTATGTGGTACATAAACAAGCAAGGGGGATCTCATTCCTACCCCCCTTTGCAGACTAGCCATGGATCTATGGGTCACCGCTCTATCTTGCAATCTGGCTCAGTTTCTACCAGGGAAAAAAACTTCCTGGCAGACAGTCTGAACAGACATCTTTTGGATCCACACGAGTGGATGCTGGACACCAAAATATTCAAGATGATAACAGCAGTCTGGGGATGTCCTCACATAGACCTCTTTGCATCCCGTCTCAGTCATCAGCTACAGACTTTTTGCACCAGGATTTTCCACACGGAAGCTTGGAGAGTGGGCGCCCTGTCATTCAGTTGGAGGAACCTCTCGGGATATGCCTTTCCGCCTCTCCCTCTTCTTCCACGGGTTTTATTGAAGATAAAACAGGACAAGCCCAAGATGATCATCCTGCTGGCTCCAAATTGGCCTCGGCAGTTTTGGTATCCAACTCTAAAAAAAACCTATGACTGGAGCCCCCTTGGGTTTTACCTCAGTCTCCGAACCTTCTGTCTCAACATCAGGGTCAGGTTCTACACTCTCATGTCAGAACTCTCAATCTGGCGGCCTGGTTAATCCAGGGCCTTTAATTTCTTCTTTACTGCCCAAGCAGGTTATGGATGTCATTTTAGAAGCCAGACGTCCTTGCACTAGAAAATCTTATGCAGAAAAATGGAAAAGATTTTGTTCCTGGATGCAGGCTCAGAATTCTGATCCTCTTCTTCCCAACATTACTTTAATTTTACTTTACTTGACAGATCTCTTACATAAGGGTCTGTCTTTCTCCTCCATTAAAATACATGCCTCTGCTATTTCTGCTCATTATAATACAGACCCTCCTATCTTTTCCCACCAGCTCATGCGACAGTTTCTCAGAGGAGCTAAGAACTTAAGACCTCCTAGATCTCCTCCTATTCCTGCTTGGGATCTCAACTATGTTTTGGAAAAACTAACCTTGCCTCCTTTTGAGCCTGCTGCTTCTTCTGACATCAAGTTTTTATCTTGGAAGACAGCCATCCTGTTAGCCCTAACCTCTGCCAGGAGGGTTTCAGAGTTACAAGCTCTAATGGCTGTGGAACCTTATATTATTTTTCATCAAGACAGGGTATCTTTGAGGACTAATCCTACCTTCATGCCTAAGGTGGTTTCCAAAGTGGCTTTAAATCAAACTATACTCTTGCCAACCTTTTTCCCCACTCCTCAAAATAAAGGGGAAAGGATCTTACATTCCTTGTATGTACACAGACAGCTACGTTTTTACCTGAACAGAACTAAGGACATCAGAAAATCAGAGCAATTGTTTGTTTCTTATGCTTCCAGTTTCCAAGGTAAAGCCATTGCAAAACAGACTATTTCTAAATGGATTGTTCATGGAATCAGATTTTGTTATTCTCACCATGGAAAGCAAATCCCAGGGAGTATACGGACTCATTCCACCAGAGCTGCTGCTACTTCTGCGGCCTTCCTCAGGGGAGTTCCTACCAAGGATATTTTGGAAGCTGCAACTTGGAGTTCAGTGCATACATTTTCTAAGCACTACAATCTACCTCTCTACTCTAAGTCTAGGGCAGGCTTTGCCTCTGCAGTCTTGCAGGGCCTTTTAACCGCTCCTTCCTCTTTATGACCACCTCCCTTTCTTTCAGCTTTGGGATTCTACCCTACAGTCATGACTGCAACAGTGAAACACGATGAACATAGTACAGTTGTGTACATCTACCATAAATGTAGATGTTCGAGTGTCTTCACTGTTGCAGTCTGGGTTTCCCTCCCTCCTGTCCCCTCTTATTTTTACTTTTGTGCATTTCCTTTTTTCACCATTCTTCTGAGGTGTATTTGCAAAGGTTATGGGACCTTTTTCATTTTGGGACTCCTGACATCTGGGGCAAGAAAAACTGGAGAATATGGCGTCGGCTGTCAGCTTTGTACTCCTGGCGCTCCGACGTCAGGGAGCATGGTTGAACAGCCGACGCCGGACCCAGACTTTGGGATTCTGGCCGACCTGGGGCTGCCTGCCGGCAGGGGAGAACCCTACAGTCATGACTGCAACAGTGAAGACACTCGAACATCTACATTTATGGTAGGTGTACACAACTGTACTTTCTGTGGGAAGAGCCTATTGCAAATACAGATGTTTGTAATAGATAAATAAAACAACTTAAAAAAATGGAAACCTCTTTCACCAGAGTCAATAAGCTTTCAGTAACAAAATCAACGTAAGACTCTCCCTCAATGCAACCACCCGACTGCTCAACTACAGCAGAGTTGAGGGTCATGTCCGGATGCTTGTTGTCTAAGTTGCCTCACAAACAAAAGATAACATGCGGAAAATTCAGAGCAAGTCAAAAGACAACACGTTAACCTACAGATGAAATACAACTATATTCTTAACCGGGCAGCAGCCTGGTACCACTATGGATGGAGTCATCTGCAGTGGCACATTTTACTTTTTGCATCATTGGTTAAAAGTGGAACAACTGTCATAAACTATTACTTGCAGACTCAGACAGGCATCAGTATTCACGAACAACTTAACGAGAGCAAGTTCCGAAATATGCAAATAAACGTGATACTTCTACAATGCAATAGGGGTATGTTATCATGATCAAACCTTTATAACAACAGGTGCTGTACAGCAGCAACTTATTCTGATTACTAACACTTTGCTAGCATTAAAAAAATACTTTCAAATAAAAACAAAAGTAAATGAGGACATCTTTAAGCATTAGATATTGTGGCTGTTGGTTGACATACCTGAATTACAGAATAGTAAAATAACTGCAGCTGCAAAAGTAAATCCACTGCTTGTGAAGGACTAGTCTGTCAGAAAAACAGATGCTTCCAGCAACTCAACAAAGAATAAATGTTCCTACAGTTACACAACCATTTTATTACAGGCATAGGAGGAGTTGAACGTCCTGCATATCTAATTAAAATGGGCGTTTTCTGATCGTAGTATCTGAAGAAGGGCTGTCCTAAAGCGTAGCAGAAACAGAATGAAAACATAGGGCGTTATTAGTAATCCTTCACAGCACCCACACTCTGTATAAAGTGCCACGGGAATGTTTGCAGGATGGAAGATAGATCCCAGTAATGGAGCTACAGGTAGGCATATGAGAGAAAAAGTAAAAATTACACTTCCTGACAGTAGTATAGCTTGTGATGCAGGGAGAGGGTGATGAGGAAAATGAGGAAGCATAGACAAAAGCACGTAGTGGTCCTTTAAGTGTAAATTTCTACCTTGATGTGTTTCTATAAAATAAAGCTGCTGGAACAGAACTCATGAAGACTCTTCTATTGTGTCCAAAGTAGGAGAGAGCGACATGGTGTCAGAACCGGGATTGCAGAGAATAATAATTGGAGCCATGAGGTGCAGAGTTGACAGTGAAGGTAAACTAAGAGAAACAAGCACAAAAAAGAGCTAGGATAGAATCAAAGGTAATGAGAATATGCAAGAACTACTTATTTTATAAAAAAGATAAAAAGGAGCATTACAAAGGCACAAACTGCATTATTAAACAAGTGCGAAGAGCAAAAGGTTTAATAACTATGGGAACTATTTAAAATAATGACATTTGACAAAACAATTATCAGAAAAGTAAAACTGGCAAGTTTAGAGTAAAACAAGCACAAGAAAACAATGGGCATGAAAAGAGATTAAACGGGCAAAACGGATATAATAAGGGCAAAATGGTCACTTTAAACATAAAGCAAGGTGACTGCATGCTTTTTGGCAAAGTGCTGTGTTTTGGCATAACTACGGCTTCATATTGTATTAAGGGCATTACTAAAGTTATTCAAGTATCTCAAAGTGTATAAAAGTGCTTACAGTCTGTGCTTATTTACTGTGTATGTTTTTCAGAGAGTTTATTTGTGTGCAAAGCGCAACTATTTTGTGAAGTACAGTCAAAGTATAGCCATTTCGAAAGGTTTCTTGTGCTGGGTGTGTCTATTTGCAAAGTGCACCCATCACAGATTGTTTTCAGCACTGTGGAGAGTTGCCTAGCAAGGTACCACCACTTTGGGGAAATTTCATTCTGCGCTACGTACAGTTTATTTGCAAAGTACAATTTCTTCAAAACGTTATTGAGTCTGAGCTTCTCTTGCCCAGTTCATTCGCATTGTGAAGTTATTTGAAATGGTTCTTAAAATGATCAATTGCTTTTGCAATACAATAATTTCAAGAATGTTATAGTTCCCTAGAGACTTATTTCGTAACGTCCAGTTACATAGAGGCTTGCATTATGCAGTTATTTGCCATGATGTTCTTCGTGTTTCCCTGTTGCAGTCATTACATTTGGGTAATCTGCTGGCAGGTTGCCCTCAGTCGGCCTGAATAGCAAAATCTTGGATCCTGCGTCGGTTGCTGTCTCCTCTTCCATGATGTCAGGTCGTCAGGGCTATAAAACATGCAGCCGACGCCGTTTTATTCAGTCTTTCTTGCCGTGCGGTGCCGGAAGCAGAAGCAGTTCGCAAGTGCCGGTCGGCCGACTCCTGAAATTTTTGCATTCGAGTTTCAGAACCGAAGTCTTCAAACTAAAGCTAAGTACCCTGTTGGGGAAACTTTTTCTTGCTCCTTACCGATGTCAGTAAAAGTTAATAATTGCATTACTTGTGGGCAGCAAATACCTCATAAGGATTTTCATTTGTACTCTATTCTTTGCCTAGGCCCAGATCATAATGTGCCTTGCTGTCAGTTTTGTGCTAGATTTAACCAAAGCACTATTAAGCGTCGGTATAGTTTTGCTTCTAAATATTTTGGATCAAGATTTAATTATCCTGAAATGTCATCTGTTAGCAATCCGAGTACCGGAGTTCACAAAAAACGCAAAGAAAAAGAGAGACAGGACGTCGAAGTCCAAAACCGACAGCGAAGCTTCTCCTAAGCCGGTTCGCCGGTACTCAGTGAGGTGCTTTTGCAGCCCCTGATACCTGCTACTTTTGAGTCACGGGCCTCTACAGAGACCCATTCGGAGTCTGGTATGCCGCGAGATTCTCAGAGTATTGAACCCGTGGATGGGTCCGGAGCCGCTGAGCAGGCACCGGCTTCTGAGGGTGTTTTCAGACCTCAACATTTTTATATTAAACCGACGCCAGCCTCAAAAACAAGGTCAAAAACATCTGTGTCTAAAAAACCGACCCATGAGCCACATGCTCAGACCCCTATGCCTAAAAAACAGATGATCAAAATGGCTGAGGACTTAATTACCTTGATCAGGGGTTCCCAACCCCCCACCCCACCCCCCACCCCTGCTAAGAGACCTAGGCAAGGCACTGATTATGAATCTTCAGATCAGGTTTCCATTTCTTCTGATCAGGAATTTTGTATTCCACCCTATGAGGATTCTGATGCAGAGGAATCCATCCCATTTGCATCTCCTCCTGAGGATTACTCTTTTGGAGAGATTTTGCATACTTTAAGGGAACATTTTTATTGGGAGAGTCAGGACGTCTCCGAATCAAAAAAGAGGCTTAGTGATTTTCTTCTTCTTCCTCAGCATAGGCCTTTGGCAATACCCTCCTGTATTAGACATTGTTGATGATGTGTTTTTGGAATCAAGCATGGCCCCTGATTCCCTTCCTCCGGCTTCCAGTAAGCCAGACAGATATTACAGGGTGCCTGACTCCCACAAATTTCTGTACAAAAATCCTGCTGCTGATCCTGAGACTATTTCACAGGGTCCCAACGGTGTAAAGGCCTCTACAGCCAATAATCCTACCCCCTCTGATAGAGATTCCAGGGCACTGGATAGATGGGGAAAGAAGGTTTATACGTCTGCAACCTTGGCAATCAGGGCCTTAAACTGTCAGTTTCATATGCTTAAATATCAACAGCATATTATGGGCTTACTGAAACAGAAAATTATGTTGATTTCTGATTGTGTAGAAAATAAAGAGTTACAGGAATTATTGCATTCAGCAGGACAGGTTGGAAAGCATACTTTTCAATGTGGTTTTGATTCCTTGGAGGACTCTTGCAGAGCCGCAGTTACTGGATCTGTGATTAGAAGGCATGCCTGGCTCAAGGAGCAAAATCTGCTTGATCATGTTAAAGCTAAATTGTTGGATGCCCCCTTGCAGCATGATACTCTGTTTGGTAATAAGGCAGAAGAGGTTTTAAAGAAAATGGAAGACAAAGCTAAATCTATGCAAACTGTAAAAGATTTCTTGCAAGTGCCACCACCCAGGTTCAGTAGGCACTGGCCTACTAAAAATTGGTCCTTTCCTGTATCCAGCAGAGCCACTCAAGGCAAATCCAGACACTCAAAAGGCTCCATATACCAATCACAGGGTTCTTACTGGTAAAGCAATGGGGTGCCTCCACCTCCAAATCTAGAGGAAACAAAGTACAACCCTATAGTAAGCAGTCTCAATGACTTTCCTCTACCTTCACCAAGCACTTAACTTTTGGCAGCCCCCTTGGGGGAAAACTAGCACTTCATGCACAAAATTGGCAGTTAATTACCCAGAACAAGTGGTTATTAAACATAGTATCCCAGGGGCACAGATTTCATTTCCATACTTTGCTAATTCCAAACGGATGGCCAGATCTGCCACAAATTCAGTGGGCAGAGGCACAGAAACAAGGTATGTCCCTCATGGATATGGGGGCTATTCAACCAGTACCAGAAAAGGAAAAAGGACAAAGTTTTTATTCAAGACTTTTCCTGGTACCCAGAAAAGATGATGCCTGGCTTCCAATACTGGACTTACTGATTTTGAACACGTTCCTGGACATTCCAAAATTCAAAATGCTGACTTTACAACAGCTACTGCCTATGCTGGGCAGGAACGCTTGGTTAGTGACTAGGGAATCATGCAGAAGATACCTCCGCATCAAGGCAGGTTTTTTGCATTATCAATTCTCTGCACTGCCCCTTGGCTTATCTACTGCGCCCAGGGTCTTTACAAAGTGCCTGGTGCCAGTAATTGCATTCTGCAGACAAAGCAGCATACAAATGTATCCTTATTTGGATGACTCATTCAAGCAGAGGACAAGGACACTCTTCAACATCTGGCGTTTGTAAAACGGCTTCTAACATGCCTAGGGTACACAATAAACGAAAAGAAATCCCAACTGGTACCCTCTCAAATAATTGCATTCCTGGGTGTAAGCTTTAAATACATCTGCCCAGACGGTTTACCTTATGCCAGACAAACAAAGGCAAATGACAACAAAAACCCAGTTATCTGCAAGACAAATTCTGCAGGCTTTGGGGTTCATGGCATCCTGCATCTACTAATTCCATATGCGAGACTGCATATGAGGAAACTGCAGTGGTACCTAAAAAGTTTATGGAGTCAACATTGTCATAGTCTGGAAACAATTATTCCTCTCATTCCCTGCCTACAACAGGAGATTCTTTGGTGGGCAGAAACATGTCACCAAAACAAGGGACTGTCATTCACTCTACCCCCTGCCACCCAAACCCTAACTACAGACGCATCAGATTATGTTGGGGGGGGGCACCTGGCGGGGGGATGCATTCAGGGCAAATGGAGCCCAAAACAAATGCATCTGCTTATCAACCAGAAAGAAATGCTAGCTGTTCAGAATGCTCTGACAGCCTTCAAGGACTTACTTCATCCAGGACAATCAGACTGACAACACAACGGTTATGTGGCACATAAATAAGCAGGGGGGTACACATTCCTACCCCCTTTGCAGACTAGCCACGGCATTGTGAAACACAGCTTTGACTTACCAAATACATCTTCAAGCTCAATTCCTGCCAGGAAAGCAAAATACTCTGGCAAGCGACCCAAGCAGAAATGTTATGGACCCGCACGAATGGAGACTGGATCCACAAATCTTCAGCATGTTAATACAGAAATGGGGGAGCCCAGAGATAGATCTACTTGCCTCTCCAAAAATTATCAGCCGGACAAATTCTGCACAAGAACTTATCACAGAAAAAAATGGAAAGTGGATGCCCTATCCTTCAGTTGGAAATACCTATCAGTCTATGCCTTTCCCCCTCTGCCTCTTCTCTCCCAAGGTCTTACTAAAAGTAAGACAGGAAAAACCAAAAATGGATCCTAGTTGCTCCAGACTGGCCTCGCCAGCACTGTTACCCAATTCTAAGGAATATGTCTCAACTTCCTCCTTTGTACCTGCTTCAAATACCACATCTACTGTCTCAGCAGAACAATCAAATTCTGCACACACCGCTCCAAACTCATGGCTGATCATTTAGTTATTCAAACACCTCTCAGTAAATCTGTGATGGATGTCATTTTGGAAGCCAGAAGGCCTAGTACTAGAAAATCTCATGCTGATAAATGGAAGAGATTCTGTGCTTGGAACCAAGCACAAGGAACAGACACAGTAAAGCCCAACATTCCTCACATTTTGCAATATTTGACTGAGATGCTTGACAAGGACCTATCTTTTTCTTCAATAAAAATCCACGCCTCTGCCATTTCGTCTCATTACAACACAAAACCTCCCCTCTTTTCTCATCCTCTGCTCAAGCAATATCTTAGGGGGGCTAAAAATTTAAGGCCTCCGAGAAGATCACCAACTCCTGCATGGGACCTCAATTTTGTGCTGGAAAACCTCACCCTGCCTCCTTTTGAACCAGCAGCTACTGCGGCTATAAAATTTATATCTTGGAAAACAGCTTTTCTCTTGGCAGTCACTTCAGCAAGAAGGGTTTCAGAACTACAGGCTCTCATGGCTGTGGAGCCTTTTATTACATTTTACCCGGACAGGGTGTCCCTCAGGATAAATCCTTCATTTATGCCTAAGGTGGTATCCTGTGTGGCTCTTAACCAGACAATTCACCTGCCAACATTTTACCCAAATCCGCAGAACAAGGGGGAGCAGATTCTATATTCATTGGATGTACACAGACAACTACGATTCTACTTAAACAGGACCAGATCTCTAAAAAAAAGTCTGAGCAACTACTGGTAGCATTTGCTGCAGGGTCAGAGGGGAAGGCTATTTCAAAGCGGACCATTTCTAAATGGATAAGCCACTGCATTCGTTTCTGCTACTTGCACGATGGAAAACCTGTTCCCAAGGGGATTAGGTCACATTCCACCAGGACTGCCTCTACCTCAGCAGCGTTTCTCAGAGGGGTTCCAACCAAAGATATTCTAGAGGCTGCTACTTGGAGCTCTGTTCATACCTTCACAAAGCATTATCATTTGCCTCTCCTCTCCAAATCCAGGGCAGGCTTTGCCACTGCAGATGTCCTTCAAGGATGCATCTGCAGTCCTTACAAATGGGTTGTCCTGTCATCAGGCAGCCCTTCGGTCGGCCGGATTCCAAAGTCTGGGTCTGGCCTCGGCTGGTGTCGCACTTCACCCGACGTCAAAGCTGCAGTTCTTCGGGTATAAAGGCATCAGCCGACGCCATTTTCCTCAGTCTTTCTTGCCACATGGTGCCCGAAGCAGAAGCTGTTCGCAAGTGCCGGTCGGTCAGAACCAGAGAGTACTACTACAAAGTACCGAAGACTTCTAAAAAGCTAAGTACCCCGTTGGGGACTCTTTCTTGCCTCAGCCGATGTCAGAAAAAGTGAATAACTGTTTAACTTGTGGGAAACAAATACCTCATAAAGATTTCCACTCTTACTGCTTACCTTGCTTAGGCCCAGACCACGACGTAGCAGCTTGTCTAGCCTGTGCTTCTTTCAACCGACGGACTCTTAGACGTCGGTCGGAATTTGCTGAAGAGTTTTTCGGCTCTGATTTTGCTTACATTATGCCGTTGGATACTCAGACTACGCAAATTTCTAAAAAACGCAAGGAAAAGGACTGACACTCGCGGTCCGCGGTTTCGGCCCGAAACCGCGGTTAAGCCAACCGCGAGTGTCCCGGTTTCGGCTGAAACAGAGTCCACGGTTCTTCCTTCGGCCGAAAGCTTGCCACTTACCGAGGCCTCATCCAGCCTGGCTGAATCTGCTACTGAAATCCCACCTGCTCTTGCAGGTTCACAGGATTTATCAGATACTATCCCTTTGTATATTTCTACCCCTGCACGTGGAGCTGCTAGGCCTCCTGCATCCATGTCGATTAAGGCCTTTGCCAGGGCTAAAGCAGCAAAAACTACAAAATCTGTGCCTGCTAAGACGCCCTCTCACAGGCCTAGCTCTAGTTCACAAATGCTTAGTCTAGCAGAGGATCTCATTTCTTTGATCCGGGGATCCCAACCACATCCAGACAGGGCCTCTCACCCACCTCCAGAGAAGAGGACTAGAGTAGAGCCCCCTGAGCCAGTTTCTTCAGATGGCTCCTCTGATGAATCAGATAATTCAAACCCTCCAGAGGGCCCCTTTTCTCCTTATGAGGACTCTGATGCAGAAGAGTCCATTCCTTCTGCCTCTCCGCCTGAGGAATTTTCTTTTGGGGAAACCTTGCATGCTATGAGGGAACAATTTCAATGGCAGGGCCAGGATTTTTCAGACTCTAGGAAAAGGCTTAGAACCTTTTTGCATTTGCCACAGCATAGGCCTTTAGCCATTCCTCCAGTCCTTACTGTTGTGGATGATGCTTTTAATGATGCTTGTACTGCTCCTGATTCTCTTCCTCCGGCCCCTGCTAAGCCCGATAGGTACTACAGGGTTCCGGACACACATTATCATTTGTATAAGGCCCCTTTTGCAGATCCCATCTCCCAGGGACCCAAGGCTGTAGCAGCTACTTCTAACAAAAACCCCCTCCCCTCTGAAAGGGAATCTAGGGCCTTAGAGAGATGGGGTAAAAAAAGTTTACACTTCTGCTACTCTTTCAGCTAGGGCCTTGAACTGTCAATTCCACATGATTCAGTATCAGGAATTTATGTTAGACCAATTAACTAAAAAACTGTCCTCGGATGATCCATTAGACAAAAAATCTGTACAGGAAATGGTACATAACATTCAGCAGGTCAGTAATCATTCCTTAAAATGCGGCTATGATGCACTGGAGGCTTCCTTTAGATCAGCCATGACTGGCACAGTGATCAGAAGACATGCATGGTTAAAAGAGCAGTCCTTACCAGACCATGTTAAATCAAAGCTCCTAGATGCTCCCATGGATAAGCTCAATTTGTTTGGCTCCCCTGCGCAGCAGGTGCTGAAGAAGGTGGAAGACAAAGCAAAATCTGTCCAGACAGTCAAGGATTTCTTGCAGGTCCAGCCTCCAAGGTTTAGCAGGAACTGGCCTTCCAAGAATTGGTCCTTTCCAGACACCTCCAGAGCTCAGAGAGGCAGGAATAGGCGCTCAAGAGGCAGGGGTCAATCCAGAGGTGCCTACAGGGGCGCCAGTGGCAGGCTAACAACCAGCGAGGTACAGCCACAGATCCAGCCACCACCACTTCCACAGGACAATCGCAGTGACTTGGCTCTGGCACCGCCTACCAGGGAACAACTAGAGGCACCCTTAGGTGGGAAGCTAGCCTTATTTTCAGTAAACTGGCATTACATCACAGGAGACAAATGGATTTTACAGACAATAGACCAAGGTTACAGGTTTCACTTCCATACTCTACCAAGGAAGAGAGGAATGCCAAACCTACCTCCAAATCAGAAGATAGAAGCTCTAGAACAAATAACTCGCTTACTAAGGATGAGAGCTGTAGAAAGGGTACCATCTATGGAACAAGGGCAAGGATTTTACTCCAGACTCTTCCTGGTACCAAGAAAAGAAAACCAATGGAGACCTATTCTCGACCTGTCCGCTTTAAACACATACCACATTGTTCCAAAATTCAAAATGCTGACCCTACAGCAGCTTCTTCCCATGCTGGGCAAGGAGTCTTGGCTGGTAACTCTAGATCTCAAGGAGGCATACCTGCACGTCCCCATACGACCAAATTGCAGAAGATACCTCAGATTTCTTGCAGGATCAGAGCATTATCAATTCTCAGCATTGCCCTTTGGCTTATCTACTGCGCCCAGAGTATTCACGAAATGCCTGGCATCAGTAATTGCTCATTGCAGGCTTCAGGAATTCAAATTTACCCATACCTGGACGACTGCCTGTTACAAGCGGACAACAAAACAAATTAACAAAAGATTTGGAAAGGGTCATTCATCTACTACAAGCCCTGGGATACACAGTCAATATAAAAAGTCAAGGCTGATACCATCCCAAAGGATAACCTTCTTGGGTGCAGATCTGGACACATCAAAACAAATGGCATTCCTGACAGTAGAAAAACAGGAGCAACTCCTTTCTACTTCATGGCATTAACAAAGCAGAACCAGCTAACAGCAAGAAAAGTCCTGCAAGCTCTCGGTTACATGGCATCCTGCATAATATTGATTCCACATGCCAGACTACATATGAGAAAGTTACAGTGGTACCTAAGGAATTTATGGTCTCAGCACAAGCACAGCCTAGAAACCCAAATTCCAAGAATTCCATGCCTGAAACAAGAATTCCAATGGTGGGCTCAGGCCTGTCAATCAAACAAGGGACTGCCCTTCCACAGCACTCAACCAAGCCAGACCATCACAACAGGCGCCTCAGACCTCGGTTGGGGGGCACACATGCTGGACAAGTGCATACAAGGCTTATGGACTCAAGACCAGCTGCACCTACACATAAACCAAAAGGAAATGCTGGCAGTAAAACTGGCAATTCTGGCATTCAGACCATTTCTTCGACAGGGTCAACTGCTGATAAGGACGGACAACACCACAGTTATGTGGTACATCAACAAACAGGGAGGCACACATTCATACCCTCTATGCCGGATGGCAATGGACCTCTGGAATGTGGCACTGAGCTTCAACATTCAGCTACAAGCAATTTTTGTGCCAGGAAAAGAAAATATACTAGCAGACATCCTAAGCAGAACTACCACGGATGCCCACGAATGGATGCTGCATCCGGACATCTTCAAAACCATTACAGGGAAATGGGGACTACCAGAAATAGACTTATTTGCATCCCCACACAATCACCAACTGAAGAAATTCTGCACAAGGACGTACCACCCACTTGCTTGGAAAGTGGACTCCCTATCTTTCATTTGGAAAAACCTGACAGCATATGCATTCCCACCTCTTCCTTTGATGCACAAGGTGCTATTGAAGAACAAAGAAGACCGTCCAAGGATCATCCTGATAGCTCCAGACTGGCCAAGGCAACATTGGTACCCATTACTGAGGAGTATGTCTCGGGAACAAATATGGCCTCTGCCCCTAGTTCCCTTGCTGTTAACACAGAACAACTTCAAAACCCTGCATCCAAACCTGAAAACACTGCAGCTGGCTGCCTGGAACATTGCATAAGACCAAATAACCCAGATTTATCTCAAAGGATTAAAGACATTATCTTGGAGGCTCGCAGACCCTCAACAAGAAAAAATTATTCAGCAAAATGGAAAAGATATCTCATTTGGAGTACTGCAAAAGGAGAGAATGTGTCACTGGTAAACATAGCTAACATCCTGGAATACTTGGCAGAGCTCCTCCACATCGGCCTGTCCTATTCTTCCATTAAGATTCATGCATCAGCTATTTCAGCAGAATACAACTTGGATCCTCCAGTCTTCTCACATCCTCTGCTCAGGCAGTTTCTGAGAGGGATTAAAAATGTAAAGCCACCTAGGAAGCCACCATTGCCAGCATGGGACTTGAACTTTGTGCTAGAAAAGTTGACACTCCCTCCTTTCGAGCCAGCAGCAACAGCAGAATTACAGTACTTATCATGGAAAACTGCTTTCCTGCTTGCAATCACTTCAGCAAGAAGGGTATCTGAGCTACAGGCATTAATGGCAGTACAGCCCTTCCTGATCTTCCATCAAGATAGAGTGTCCATGAGAACTAATCCTACTTTTATGCCAAAAGTGATCTCCAGGGTATCTTTAAATCAAGCTATCCACCTACCTACATTCTTCCCCAACCCACAGAACAGGGGAGAAAGACTGTTGCATACCTTGGATGTACATAGACAATTACGTTACTACCTGGACAGGACCAAGAGCAATAGAAAAACTGACCAGCTACTGGTAGCATATGCAACAGGAATGGAAGGAAAAGCAATTTCAAAACAGACAATCTAAGTGGATAGGAAATTGCATTAGATTTTGTTACTCCTACCATGGGAAGAAAACTCCAGAAAATATCAGGCCTCACTCTACAAGGGCTACAGCCACTACCACAGCTTTTTTACGAGGAGTGGCTACCAAGACATTTTAGAGGCTGCTACTTGGAGCTCCGTGCATACATTTGCCAAGCATTATAATTTGCCTTTATACTCCAGATCCCGAGCAGGTTTTGCCACTGCTGTTTTTGCAAGGGATCTTAACTACACCATAATCTTTTTTCTCCTCCTCCCCCAGTTTGGCTATGGTATTCTACCCATTTGTAAGGACTGCAGATGCATCCTTGAAGGACATAGTACAGTTTTGTACCTACCATAAATGTAGATGTCCGATAGGCATGCATCTGCAGTCAGGATTACCCACCCTCCTTCCCTTCTGTGGTACTCCTAGGGTATTTGCCCATCTTATAGCTAGCTGGAAGAATCTATTATGGTGTATTTGTTTGTATATATGTACATACATGCTTATTTTTTGTTAGCTCTCTACTATTTGGAACCATTTGCATTTATCCAAATTTAGCCTTCCTAGAGGGCACCTGGCATCTGGGGCAAGAAACACTGAGGAAAATGGCGTCGGCTGATGCCTTTATACCCGAAGAACTGCAGCTATGACGTCGGGTGAAGTGCGACACCAGCCGAGGCCAGACCCAGACTTTGGAATCCGGCCGACCGAAGGGCTGCCTGACGACAGGGCAACCCATTTGTAAGGACTGCAGATGCATGCCTATCGGACATCTACATTTATGGTAGGTACAAAACTGTACTTTCTGCAGGGCCTTACAGCTGCTCCTAATGCTATTTACTTCCATCCTCCAATCCATAGCTTTGGGATTCTACCCAAATGTAATGACTGCAACAGTGAAACACGAAGAACATAGTACAGTTGTGTACACTTACGATAAATGTAGATGTTCGAGTGTATTCACTGTTGCAGTCCGGATTACCCATCCGCCATCCCCCTTTCTATACCTTTTCTTTCCTTCACTATACTCAAAAGCCTTTATGGTGTATTTGCTTTTTAGTTGAAGGTAAAGTTTATGTTTCTAAATGTGCATTTGCTGTTTGTTTTATATATATATATATATATATATATTTATATACATTTATATATATATATATATATATATATATATATATATATATATATATATATATATATATATATATATATATATATATATATATACACACATATATATATATATATACATATATATATATTTGCTCCCCGTTTGGGGGGCACCTGATATCTGGGGCAAGAAAAAATGATAAAATGGCATTGGCTGCATGTTTTATACCCCTGATGACCTGACGTCATGTCAGAGGAGACAGCAACCAACCCAGGACCCAAGACTTTGTTATTCAGGCCGACTGAGGGCAACCTGCCAGCAGATTACCCAAATGTAATGACTGCAACAGTGAATACACTCGAACATCTACATTTTTGGTAAGTGTACACAACTGTACTTTTCTTGTACTGATAAGAGGTAATTTCTTGCAATACAGTAATTTCAAGAGTATTATGTCCGAGAGAAACTTATTTCGCAAAGTTCAGTTATACAGAGGCATGTTGTGCTATTGGGCAAATTTACAAATACTTGCATAAATTGCTGGCATATGTGTATGTGTTCATGCGTATTTGCAAAACCCTTCACTGGTATGTGTTAATATGGCAAATGGATTTCAAAGGCCTTTACCACTTGTATTTGATCAAAATATTGCAGAGAATTAGAGAATATTTGAGCAGAAGTACGATATTTTTATACAAGCAGCTTATTCAGATAAAGGTACACACACCAAGGCATTCATTTTGTTAAACCTAGTTGGGTCAGAGGCCGTAGAAAGAGAGCACTCATTTGTGTATGCACCAGCAGTATATGAGGGAGAAGGTGAAAATCGTCATATTGTTGCACATGCTGAATCAAGGGAAGACCCAGAGTGTTTGAAGTGCAAGTTCAGAGAAATGTGTAACCTCCAGACAAATATTACATTAGAGAGGCATTTGTTTTATACGAGAGATCAGAAACCAGGGGAAAATTTTGTAGCTATATAACTGACCTAAGAAAGAAAGCTAAAATGTGTCAGTTTGGTGACTTAAAAGATGAGTTAATAAAGGACAGGTTCGTGTGTGGTATGAATAGTACTACTGTGAGAAGGATTTTGCTTTGTGACAGTGATTTAACGTTCAGTAAAGCCATAGAGATTTGTCAGATCCATGAAGTGACAGAAAAACACACAAGTATGCTTGCAAGTGATAAGAGCATGGCTTCTGCAAGCTCCAGAGCAAATGTAAGTAGGCCTAAGCACATGGCAGCTGCAGCCCCTGCTGGCTCACCAAGGAAACCATGCAGCTTTCCAACAAGTTCTAAGACAAGTTCAGTTAAAGGAGCATGCTCAGTGCAGTACAGGCATGAATCAGCAGAACCCAAGTCCAGCTTTATTGTTAACTGTCAAGTGTGGTGCAAATCATGAGTCTAAAAGAGAGAAATGCTTAGCATTTGGTCAGCAATGTCACAAGTGTAAAAAATGGAACCATTTTCAAAGGTTTTGCAAATCAAGTAAACCTCACACAGAGGTCACACAAAAAAGCAAGTTGATCAAGTAGAGATGCAGTAGTCCACTTTCACTGTAGATGGTGCATCCGTTCTTAGCAAAAGAGTTGATGCATTGAATTTATTGGCAAAGAGCAAACTGTTTTGTACTGTCCGAATCAATGGAAAATCCAGAGAGCTTAAAGTTGACATTGGTTCAAAGTGTAATGTTATATCAGCAGACACATTTGCTAAAGTGAGAACTAATGAGCAACTCAGTGTGGCTGGTAGTGTGAAACTTGTTTCTTATGGAGGTGAAGAAATCCAAACTGTGAAGGTTCAGTGATGCTTTCATATTATTTGGCCAGAAACTGTTAAAGTTTGTTCTGTGTAGTCTGAAGACCAGTACAGTCTTCATTGGGTCTCAAAAGATAGTTTGAGAATGAATCTGCTTTCTTTTACCATAGAAGTTCATCACATAAGTGCATCTCCTAGTTCCAGTTTTTCTGAAGCCATTTCTCAGAGTATACTGATGTTTTCAATGACAATTTGGGCAAACTTCCAGTTGTGTATTCCATGAAGTTAGACCCAGAGGTCACTCCATTAGTCAGACTGGCAAGAAGAGTTCAGATAGCTATGCAGAATAAAGTTAAGGGTCAGTTGGATAAAATGGTGCAGCAAGGTGTAATTTGTCCAGTTACAGAACCAACTGAATTGGTGTTGTCTATGGTAGCAGCTCACAAAAAAGGCTCAGACTAAATCAGAACATGTATAGACGCAAGAGATTTGAACAAAGCATTGAAGAGATCATATCATCCAATGTGCACAGTCGAATAGGTCACAGCCCTAATACTGAATGTCACTGTCTTTTCTGTCTTGGATGCAAAAAGTTCATTTTGGCAAGTGATACTTGATCACAAATCCTCATTACTAACCACTTTTGGCAGATACAGATTGCCAAGTATGCCATTTGGAATTCTGCAAATGAAGTCTTTCAGTGTGCAATGGAGCATATTTTTTTGGGTTGTCTTTGTGCCATAATAGTAGATGATTTACTAGTTGGAGGCAATGGTGAAGCAGAGCATGACAGAAACCTAAACAGAGTTCTAGACAGAGCACGTGAAGTAAACTTGAAGCTCAATCCTCTGAAGTGCAAGTTAAGGCTACTAGAAGTTACATATTTAGGTAATTTATTTACCAGTACTGGCTTGCGACCTGACCCGACCAAGCAAGCAGCTATAGTTGAGATCTCAGCACCAGATAAATGTTCAAGCTTTACGTTTCCTAGGCATGGTCAACTATTTAGGCAAGTTTATACTAGACTTCAGTGAATTTGACAGCACCTTTGAGAGCTGACGGGCAGAGATGTTGCATGGTCAGAAGACATTTGAAGACCTTCAGCGGAAAATTGCCACCCCACTTACATTAAGATAGTATAATATGAATAAACCTGTCACTCTTTCCTATGATTCTTCAAAATTTGGTCTTGGTCAGGAGGGGCAGACCAGTAGCTTATGCATCTAGAACACTTACCCAAACAGAGATGCAGTATGCTCAAATTGAGAAAGAATTTTGGCAATAGTATTTGCATGTTCCAAGTTTCGTGATTATATTTATTGTCGAGCTATTCAGATTGAAACTGACCACCAAACTCTAGTTACTATTCTAAAGAAGCATATGCATTCAGCTCCAGTGAGATTACAAAGAATGATGCTCAAATTTACAAAAGTACAACTTCAAAATGGTCTATACAAAAAGCTAACTACTCTGTCTGGCTGATACCTTATCCAGATCACCTGGAAATTCGATGGAACAGCTTGATGCAGAGAATTTTGACTTTGCTGGGATGGCAATGCATAATTTTTTTACCACTTGGCTTGATGAGTTGAGATCACACAAAGACTGATCCAATTTTGCAAAAGCTCAATTGCTACATTAATGTTGGATGACAGTCAAAGCAATCTAGTGTACCACCTGAAGTGCAAACCTGTTTTCCTTACAGAGATGAAATGTTGATGGAAAATGGCATTATTTTCCAAGTTCTTAAAATTATTGTTCCTGTGTCCTTACAACAAGAATATATCCAGATTTTGCATCATGGTCACCCAGGTTCCGCATCCACTAAGAGCGAGAGAATTATTATTTTGGCCTTCATTATTGAAAGACATTGAAGTACTCTTCTTCTTCAGTATGCAATAGTACTAGACCACATTTGCTAAATCAAGTTCCTGAACTACCTTGGTCGACAGTAGCCACTGATATCTTCGAGTGGAATAATCAACACTACTTAGTAAGTAGTACTGCTGAACCTGGGTGACCACGATGCAAAATCATCACATAAACTGAAACCATCACATGAAAAAACAACTCTGGGGAATCACTATTTGTCCATTAAATAGCTATAATATGGAGGAACCTTCCCCCTGACCTCATACTACAAAATTCCACACCCTCCTTCACGAGCCTACTTAAAACATACCTCTCTACCAACCATCTATGCAACTGTGATGGACCCCCCCTGAAGCCTCATCCGCTCACCATTTCTACACCCCATCTCTCCTGGTCAACACAACACGCTGTAACTAATCTCTCTCCATATGTGTGCAATAACCTGTATATAAGTATGTGTACATGTGTATGTGTCTATATATATATATATATATATATATATATATATATATATATATTTATGGTTCTACCTGACTTAGTCGACAGCGTAGAACACCGACAATGGAATCCGGAGCTCCAGAAGATCGACAATGAAGAAGACCGACGCGAATCGCGAGTGCCAGAACATCGACAATGCAGAAGACAGACACGACGGATGACAACACCGACGCCGAGGATGCCGACATGGGAAAAGGCTGTGTGAGTATGCGGTAGTGACGGACGTTAGGGTGCGAGTCAGGTAAGTGTGGATATTGATGGTCTGTGGGGATAGGGGTGGGTTAAGTGAGTTAGGGTTAGGAGCGTTAGGTAAGTGTGCGTAGGGATAGACTTTGGGATAGGGCGGGTTAAGTGAGTTAGGGTTAGGGAGCGGGTTAGGTAAGTGTGCGTAGGGATAGACTTTGGGTTAGGGCGGTTAAGTGAGTTAGGGTTAGGGAGCGGGTTAGGTACGTGTGCGATAGTGACGGACCTTAGGGTTAGGTTGTCGATAGTTGTGTATGTAAGGTTTAGTGTGGGTTTGTAAGGATTTTGGTGTGCTTGTGTTGTGTGTGTGGTTTGTGGAATGGGGATGTGTTTTGTTTTTTATTGTTGTTATTGTGGTGTGTGCAGTGTATGGGGTTTCGTGTTTGTGTACCGTCGGTTATTTCGTTGTCGGGTATGTGAGGTTTCGTGTTAATGCACTGTCGATTATGTGGTGTCGGTGATGTCGTTGTCGGTGTTGTGTGGTTTCGACTATGTCAGGTAGAACCATATATATATATATATATATATATATATATATATATATATATATATATATGACAGACACACACACACACATATATACACGTATATATATGCATTTATACACACATACACACACACACACATATATATATATATATATATATATATATATATATATATATACACACACATATATATGCACTTACATGTGTATTTGCTTGAATAAATGTATGGAAACGTAAACATTTTATATACTCTTATTCAGCTGTGAAATATCTTGCAGTGGTCTACCAGTTTCTTACCTACTTTCATTGTATATTTTGTGCATTTGTATTTTCAAACAAAAGGGGTAATGTCCTCTTACTGTATACTAACTTCTGTAAAGTCTACAATCTGTATGCTACTACTCTGTAATGTCTCTTTTGTAAGTTTTTCTTCTTTCTGTAAACTTATGGAGCTTTTCTCCCCAGGGCTTTTGATACTATGCCACATTCTGACATTATTAACAAACTAATCAAACTAAATGTAAACACCTATGTTACCTACTGGATAGCAGACTGCCTGACAAAATCTAATCTGTTGGTGTGAGAGGCGTGTTCGTGTTCTCTTTGAGAAGAGCAGTTACCAGCAGTACCCCCCCTCCCCCGTATCAGTCCCAGTTCTACTTTTCATTGGAATTTATTTTTCTGATAATCAGTGATGAGATCAGGGGTCTTTGGCTGACCACGTCTACATATGACTGTAGTTTTGGACTCCCCATCCAACTTCCCAAGTCTTCAAAAGGGACTACCACCACCAACTGCTGCCTAAAACTAAATGCCAAGAAATGCACTATGTCCTTAGCCAAAACTGGACACCCATGTACATACCTCATAGGAGATACCTCTTTGAAAGTTGAATCTGCCATTAAGGACCTTAGAATTTGCATTGCTAATGAATTCTCCTTTGATCACAGTGTGTCCACTCTTAGGAAATCCTTTTAGCTTGCCAGACTAATCACTGGGAGTATTTCTTCCATAGCTAAGGAAGTTCTCTCTCTACTCCTCCCTCATCAGGTCCATAGTAGAATGTAATGGTCCTTTGGTATGTACACATTTAAGTATATGACCTAGCCTAAGATACTGCAGTGTTTCCTCTCCAAGATAATCAGGGGCATGTTTTCCTTGAGCTACACACTTACAAACTCTGATAGGTGACCTCTATCTAGCCTAGAGAGCTTTGACGGATTCAGTGCTATGTAACCTGTTACATATCCCAAAAACAACCTCAACAACCACTCGAGATCTTGGCTTCCACTGAAACATTAATGGGACATACAAGGTAGAGATATATCCCAGAGAATCACTCTTACATAGTTGAGTTTCTTTGCATGTAAAGCAGATTAGCTCCCTGACCTTCTTCAGATGTAACCTGGATGAATGAACAGGCAGTAGTGACTACACTCTAGATGTGGTCCTTCTGACTTTTATTAAAAGGAGTTTAAACTAGTTATAAATTACTCATGGCAAGAGGTACCCAATATTTAGGGTACTCTGGCTATGCCACTAATGGTCCTGTGGATCACAAACTCCATTGACCTATGAGCCTAAGAACCTAAAAAGAGAACCCCAGACAGAATTGCGTTCCTCGTCTAAACTTGAGGAAAATTTATTGTTTACTTCTCAGATGTCCTCCTCTCAAGAATATAATTATCATTTAATCAGATTCTGCATCTGAAGACATTAAAACACATTGTTTGAGGGATATGTTGAATCTTTTCAGGGGTGTTTTGAGTGGGAGTTTCAGAAAGTGCCAGAGTTTAAAAAAAAAAAACGGGGCCGAACCTGCAGAATTCCAGTGTTTTTAAGACTTTTGAAAATGTGTTTGTGGCTGTTGAGCCCTTTGGAACCTGCAAACTATCCATTTCAAAAAAGCCTGGCTGTTTTTTTCAGTGTTTATCAGGCTTCCCAGTATATCTATAAAAATGTGATGTTATACTCTGCCATGGTTTCCCTAGAAGTTGCTAGGGATTCTGTTTAGCTAGGGTGCCCAGCATCCTTGCAAATTATGTAGACATTAGGATGCTAGGTAGGTTTTGGAGAATGGTGTACACAACTGCCACACTTATCTTTAATGACATTAACTATCTGGCCTGGACATTAGAGAATAAACAAATTCAGAACCTTGTAGAGCCTAGAACTACTGAGTTTGGTACACCAAATTGGCTCATTCAGCACAGGAAGTGGCAAACATGTTTTGAAATTTGAGTAATATTGTAGTAGATATTGCATCAAGGGCAGCAGCTACTAAATCATGATTAGGAGACAAGATTACTGGTTAAGGATCCAGCTCCTTCCTGCTTGCCTCTTTATGGTTTGGTCGGGATTGCGATCTCTTGAGTTTGTTGTGGGTTTAGTGACTTTAAAATTTATATTTTTTGTCTTTAATTCTTCTTTCTTTTCAGTTATTTACTAGTATCTCCCTTGCTCACTAAACTTGTCTAGCTACCAAATTTAAGAATTTTTCTTGGTAATCTTCGTCACCATTGTTGGTAACGTTTTTTCCTCCTTTTACCTCGCTTTAAGGTATTTTTAGTTATACCATTGCAGGTGTAAATCTTTCCTTGTAGTTAGGATTATTTAAAAAAAAAAAAAAAAAAAGTGAAGTAAAAAATCTTTCCTTTACTTCTATGTGGTGTTCTCTTACAGTATGGCTGAAAAGCCAACTGGCTTTAAAAAGTGCACTTCCTGTGTGCATAAGATCCCAAACTCTGATGTCCACAGGGAGTGTGTCTGTTGTCTAGGCCCGGCACACTTGGACACCTACTGCTCCATCTGTGCTGCTTTTAATTCCAGTGCCATAATGGATAGGAGGAATAAGCTAATACCAAAAGTCTTCCTTCCAGCTTCAGTTCCTTCATCTGGTACCTCACATCATGGGCTGAAACCCTCTCTAGCATATGTCCAAGGAGCCCAGGGAACACCAAAAATGCTCTCCTGCACAGTCTCCAAAGTCTGTGCTTCCTTCTGAGCCACCTCAGGATATTTCCAAGAGTTCAGATTTGTTGTCTATGGATCCAACATCTGCCATTGCTAAGTCTCCTCAGCTTCATAGTCCAAGGTTGAGGCCTCCCTCCCTTCAACTGACCCCTAAAAAGTCTTCCAAGCCTCCTTCCATTTCTTCCTCAGTTAAGTCCTCCCGAAGTCTTTTAGGTAGAGGTGGAAAGGATGATGAGAAAATTCCTTAGAACACAGATCCAAGTGGGGTTCTTGCCATATCTGTCTTCTGTCAGATCCGTGACCTTTAAACCTTCATTCCATTGTGTTATTGCTCCTTCTCAGATCAGACCTGCTGTTTCAGAGCCCTCAGATCTGAGATCTCTGAGAGTCAAACTGTCTGATCTGAAGACACCCCTATCTTCCACTCAGGTGACTTCTCTGATCCAGTCTGCTCCTACTCCCCTGGAGCACGATGGATGTTCTTCGTGTTTCACTGTTGCAGTCGTCACCTGTGGGGGCCCGAATACCAGATTCAGTTCTTTTTTGTGTCGGCTGCAGTCACCTGTAGTCTGACATCAGGTCGTCAGTGCTATAAAGCAAGGCAGCTGACGTCATTCTTTCTTGCCGTGGAGCCTGTAGCAGAAGTTCGCATGAGTGCCGGTCGGTCGCTACCAGAATTTGAATTTTCAGCTGAAAACGTCTAAAGCTAAGTACCCTGTTGGGGATCCTTTTTTTTTTTTGCACTAACTGATGTCTGAAAAAGTTAACAATTGTCTTGCCTGTGGAAAGCAGATCCCACACCGAGACTTCCATTCTTACTGCGTCACTTGTTTAGGCCCAGACCTTGACGTCCCCCATTGCCTGGTCTGTGCCCTCTTTAATGTGGGAACCATTCGCTGCAGAGCTCTTTTTGTAGACAGTTATTTTCGTGTTCCGTCTTCACATTCCGATATGGCATCCGTCAGCCAGCAATCTGTGGACATTCCGAAAAAACATAGAGATAAAAGATACAGACCACACAAGGCTAAGACTTCTGACAACACTATCGCTAAGCAGGTCATCAGTTCTCTGGAATTCAGTGAGGAGCTTTCACAGCCCCTGATGCCCGATTCGATATCTATGCAGGCATCTACTAAGACCCTTTAGGAGTCTGGTATGCCGCAGAAATCTTCTTCATCTTCCGAGCCTTTGGCTGTCTCTGCCTTGGTTGGGTCCAGAGCCGTGACGCAGACACCGGCTTCCGAAGGACCTTTCGCATAACCGAATCTAGACAGAAACCGACGTCTTCTCTTCCGACTATCATTTCTCTGACTGACGGATTCTCTCAGGCCGAGAAGCCAGGCCACTCCTAGGAAATCTGCTTCTAGCCACCATCTTGCTACTGCTGCACCACCCCAAGCAGAAATGCTGAAAATGGCAGAGGATCTCATCGCCCTTATCCGGGGTAGTCAGGCAACAACTTGTAAAAGGAAAAGGCACCCTTCTCCAGAAATTGATAGAACAGGATTCTGTGGAATCTGACTATTCAGTTTTTGAAGTGGAACCTTAACTGGAACCTTAACTGCTTATGAGGATTCAGATGCAGAGGAATCCAACTCTTCTGCCTCCCATCCAGAGGACCTTTCCTTTGGGGAAACCCTTCACTCCCTCAGGGAACATTTCAAATGGAAATCCTAGGACTTCCCACAGTCTAAGAAAAGGCTTGGAAAGTTTCTGGACCTGCCCCAGCACAGACCCTTGGCCACCCCCCCCCCTATTTTAGAAGGGATGGATGATGATGTTCTTCGTTTTCCATTGCTGCAGTCCTTACTATTGGGTATAGTCCGCATCCAGTCGGCCCGAATACCAGAGTATAAGGCTGACGTCGGTCAGGGCGCATTAGACTGACGTCAGTACGTCAGGGTACTAATGCGCATGACCGGCGTCATATCCTCAGTCTTTTTGCCGCGTGGTCCGATGCAGAAGCAGTTTTGCGAGTGCAGGTTGGCGTTCTGAAATATTTCCGAAACCGGAGTTTCAGACCGAATCAGAGTTGGCTAAGTACCCGTTGGGGAACATTTTGGTTTTTCTTGCCTCAGTATTTAACCGGATGTCAGAAAAAGTGAATAACTGTATTTCTTGTGGGAAACAAATACCTCATAGGGATTACCATACATTGTGTATACCTTGTTTAGGGCCTGAGCACGACGTTGTTGGTTGCCGCTCTTGTGCTAGGTTTAACAAACGCACTATTAAGAGGAGGTTAGACTGTGCCAGATTAGTGTTTGGGAAGCGTTGCAATTATAAAATGCCGTCGGATGCTCCGCCGCCCGCTTCGTCCAAGAAGCGCAAGGACAAAACAGCGAAGCCTAGGGTTGATGAACCGGCAGTCCCGGACGTCGGTTCTTTAGGAGGCTCAGTGGAGCCAGAGGTTTTGCCAGGAGTTTCTATGGAGTCTCAGGCAGAAGCTTTACTGTTACAGGATGTACCCTCTCAGGAGGCAGGCCAGGCTGAGGGGGCTTCTCAGGTAACTATTCTTCCCTCTCTTCCCAAAGTAGTTAGAGCCTCTCCTTCTGTAGGCCAAGTTTAGCTTCAGTAGGGGCTTCTCCTAGCATTTCGGGTTCTGTACCTAAGAAACATATGCTTAAAATGGCAGAAGATTTGATTACTATGATTAGAGGTTCTATGGGCCCTCCTGATAAGAGGCCTAGGGTGGAACCAGAGTTTGACAGTTTTGAACAGGGTTCAGGGGCTTCTGAGTCTTCTGCGGAAGATTTGCAGGAGTATCCTCATTATTCTGATTCTGATGTGGATGATGCCACTCCTTCGGCTTCTCCTCCTGAGGGTTTTTCATTTTCAGAGACTCTGCATTCCATGAGGGAATTCTTGTTTTTACCCCAGCATAGGCCCTTAGCTATACCTCCTGTGTTGAATGTGGTGGAAGATGTTTTTGCAGAGGCTTCCCTGAACCCTGATTCTTTGCCTCCTGCTCCTGTTAAACCTGATAGGTACTATAGGGTGCCCGAAGCTCATAAGTATTTGTTTAAGAGTCCTAGGGCGGACCCAGACACTGTTTCTCAGGGGCCTAAAGGTGTTAAGGCCTCTGTGGTTAAAAATCCTGTTCCCACTGACAAAGAGGCAAGGGCGTTGGATAGGTGGGGTAAGAAGGTGTATACTTCTTCCACTCTAGCCATGAGAGCGTTGAATTGTCAGTTTCACATGCTGAAATATCAAAATTATCTCCTTTCACAATTGAAATCTAAGGTGGATGCTTTGGCGGAAGGTATTGATTGTAAAGAATTGCTGGATTTAGTTTATGTGTCTGAACAAGTGGGCAAGCATTCTTTGCAATGTGGTTTTGATGCTGTGCAGGCCTCCTCGAGGGTGGCTGCCACTAGTTCTGTTCTTCGCAGGCATGCCTGGTTGAGGGATCAAAATTTGGCTGAGCATGTTAAGACAAGGATTTTGGATGCTCCTTTACAGTCTGATGTGTTGTTTGGTTCACCTGTGGAAGCAGTTTTAAAGAAAATGGAGGACAAAGCTAAGTCTATGCAAACTGTTAAAGATTTTTGCAGGTACAACCACGAAGTTTAGTAGAAATTGGCCTGCTAAGGGGTGGACATATCCTGCTTATGATTCCCAGTCTAGGGGTAGGTCTAGACGTGGTAGGGGCAGGGCTCAAGGTTCTTTTAGGCCTAGAACAGGGAGTTCACCTGCTCAGACTTCTGGTGAGGGCAGGGGTCAGTCCTTTCGTAAACAGACCCAATGACCTGCCTTTTCAGCTGCCAGTAGATTCCCGCCTGGCAGCTCCTTTGGGAGGACGACTGTCTCTTTACAAAGAAAATTGGGATGTAATTACTCAAGACAGATGGGTGTTGGACATCGCTCACCACGGTTACAGATTTTATTTCCATACAATGCGCCCTTTCAAAGCCATGCCAGACGTTCCTCCTCCACAAAGAAAAGAGGCTCACAAGCAAGTTTCTCACTTACTCCAAATGAGGGCCATTCAGCCAGTCCCTGTATCAGAAAGGGGCCTAGGATTTTATTCTCGCATGTTCCTAGTACCAAAGAAGGGGAACACGTGGAGACCGATTTTGGATTTATCTCTCCTCAACACTTATCTGGACATTCCCAAGTTCAAGATGTTGACGTTACAACAGCTTTTACCCCTGCTGGGCAAAGATCACTGGATGGTAACTTTAGATCTCAAGGAAGCTTACCTTCATGTGCCTATCAGGCTAAGTTACAGGAAGTATCTGCGGTTTCGAGCTGGAGATTCTCATTATCAGTTCTCTGCATTGCCCTTTGGCTTATCTACTGCCCAGAGTATTCACAAAGGTTCTGGCTCCAGTGATAGCTTACTTCAGGCTACAAGGAATTCAAATCTATCCTTATTTAGACGACTGCCTGATTCTGGCTCAAGAAAAGGAAGACCTTCTACAGCATCTGGAATTTGTTATAGCAGTGCTAAGATGCCTAGGGTATTCTGTGAACGAAATAAAGTCCAGTCTAGTACCCTCTCAAGACATGTGCTTTCTGGGTGTGAGACTGAATACAGCAGCCCAGATGGCCTTTTTAACCCCGGACAAACAAAAGAGTCTATCACTTTACTTCCATCAACTATCTCATCAGTCCGTGCTGACTGCAAAGACAGTCCTTCAAGCATTAGGGTTCATGGCATCTTGTATTCTGGTGCTTCCCAATGCCAAACTGCATATGAGGAAGTTACAATGGTATCTCAAAAATGTATGGACACAGCACTGCCAGGATTTAGACACTGTCATTCAAATAATACCTTGCCTTCAAAGAAAATTTTTGTGGTGGGCTCAGGAATGTCACCTAAACAAGGGACTCTCTGTGACCCGGCCAGAGGCGAGTCAGATTTTAACGACAGATGCCTCGGACATTGCTTGGGGAGCTCATCTAAATGGAAAGTGGATACAAGACAAGTGGCCTGCCAGACTACAGCATCTACATATCAACATGAAGGAGATGTTAGCAGTCCAGTTCGCATTACTGGCTTTCAAGGAGTTACTTCTTCCAGGGCAGGTGTTGATTCTAACAGACAACACAACTGTCATGTGGTACATCAACAAACAAGGGGGAACACATTCTTATCCTCTATGCAGGCAAGCAATGATTTTATGGGAGACTGCCACGCTTGCACCTAACTCTTCAGGCAAGGTTTCTGCCAGGAGCACAGATCTCCTTAGCAGATGTGTTAAGCAGACAAATCATGGATCCCCACGAGTGGAAACTGGATCTTCATGTATTTCAGAAATTGACAGTGTCATGGGGAACTCCAGACATAGATCTGTTCGCTTCTCCACTAAACCACCAGCTGCCACAGTTTTGCACAAAGGGGTTTCATCACGCAGCTTGGAAAGTGGATGCTCTGTCTTTCAGTTGGACGAACCTTCATGTGTATGCCTTTCCACCTCTGCCTCTTCTTCCAAAGGTACTGTTAAAGGTCAGACAGGACAGGCCAAGGATGATTTTGATAGCTCCAGATTGGCCTCGGCAACACTGGTACCCACTACTACGGAGTCTGGTAAAGAAGCCTCCATGGCCTTTACCTTTGATTCCACATCTGTTATCCCAGAAGGACGGTCATCTGCTCAATGTCAAGCTTCACTCTCTTCATCTGACAGCCTGGCATATTCTGTGTTGAAACACAGCAGGTCTCAACTTCCTCAACAAGTTTTAAATGTGATTATGGAAGCTAGCAGACCTAGTACAAGGAAAGTGTACGCAGAAAAATGGAAGAGATTTTTATTTTGGAGTAAAGCAAAGAATTTGGAGATTTCTGAGCCTAATTTGAGTATGGCTCTTCAATATCTTACTGAGTTACTGGACAAGGGTCTGTCCTTCTCTTCCATTAAGATTCATGCTGCAGCAATCTCAGCTCACTATGATTGTGACCCACCATTGTTTTCGCATCCTTTGTTCAAGCAGTTTCTTAGAGGGGCAAAGAATATAAGACCCCCACGTAGAGCTCCTACTCCTGCTTGGGATCTCAATTTTGTGTTGGAAAAACTTACTCTACAACCTTTTGAGCCTGCGGCTACTGCTGAATTGAAATATTTGTCATGGATGACTGCTTTTTTGTTGGCTATTTCTTCTGCAAGAAGGGTGTCTGAGTTGCAGGCCCTTATGGCAGTCGAGCCCTTTTTGATTTTCCATAAGGATAGGGTATCATTACGTACTAATCCTTTCTTTATGCCTAAGGTGGTTTCTAGTGTGGCTTTAAACCAAACTATTCATTTGCCTACTTTTTATGCAGACCCCCAAAATAAAGGGGAACAGATTTTGCATACTTTAGATGTACACAGGCAATTGCGTTATTACTTAAGCAGGACTAAGGATTTTAGGCAGTCTCAGCAGTTGTTTGTTTCTTTTGCTTTGAGTTCGCAGGGCAAGCCTGTGTCAAAACAAACTATTTCTAGGTGGATTGGCTTTTGCATTGCATTTTGTTATTCCCATCATGGCAAGGAGATTCCAGCTGGGATTAGGCCTCATTCCACTAGGGCTACTGCCACTTCAACAGCATTTCTACGGGGTGGCAACTAAGGATATTTTGGAAGCAGCTACTTGGAGTTCAGTGCATACTTTCTCTAAGCATTATCACCTTCCTATCTACTCTAAGTCTAGGGCTGGTTTTGCCACAGCTGTTTTGCAAGGCATGTTGTCAGCTCCTGCTTCTTTATGATTTGCCAGCCTCCCTTACCTCTGCTTTGGGATTCTACCCAATAGTAAGGACTGCAGCAATGGAAAACGAAGAACATAGTACAGTTTTGTACCTACCATAAATGTAGATGTTCGAGGATTCCATTGCTGCAGTCCAATTTACCCTCCCTCCTTCCCTCTGTGTTTAGGGGTGGTTGTGTAGGTGAGTTTACATGCTTATATTTTTGTATATATTGTTCATGTTTTGGTGCAGGTATTTTGGGCCTTGTCTTTTTAGGGTCTTCTGACATCTGGGGCAAGAAAAGACTGAGGATATGACGCCGGTCATGCGCATTAGTACCCTGACGTACTGACGTCAGTCTAATGCGCCCTGACCGACGTCAGCCTTATACTCTGGTATTCGGGCCGACTGGATGCGGACTATACCCAATAGTAAGGACTGCAGCAATGGAATCCTCGAACATCTACATTTATGGTAGGTACAAAACTGTACTTTTTCCATGAATCCAGCTTAGCCCCTGAGGCCGCCGTCCTGCTCCCAGTAAACCTGACAGGTACTACAGACTACCAGATTCTCACAAATACCTGTACAGGAATCCTGCTGCAGACCCAGAGGTCATTACACTGGGACAAAAAGGAGCCAAGACTAGTTCGATCAAGAATCCTCTTCCTTCTGACAAGGACTCCAGAGCTCTGGACAGATGGGGTAAAAAGTATACACCTCTGCAACCTTAGCTATCAGAGCACTCCATTGTCAGTTCCATATGTTAAAATATCAACAACACACTTTGGAACTATTAAAACAGAAAATTGCTACCTTTCCTGACTGTGCCACTTCAAAAGAGTTAGCAAATCTACTGCACTCTGCTTGTCAAGTGGCCAAACACTCATTGCAATGTGGATATGGCACCCTAGAATCCTCTATTAGGGCAGCAGTGACAGGATCTGTTATTAGGATAGATGCATGGCTGAAGGAACAACTTCTCCCTGATCATGTCAAGCCTAAACTTAGTGATGCACCCCTAGATAAGGAGCACTTGTTTGGGGAAAAAGCTGAAGAGGTGCTTAAAAAGATGGAAGATGAAGCAAAATATATGCAAACAGTAAAAGATTTCTTTCAGGTACAACCTCCCCGGTTCAGCAGGAACTTTCCCTCTAAGCACTGGGCCTTTCCTGCACCAAGCAAACAGGGCCAAGGTAAGCCCCACTAGGACAGACCATCCAGGCCCTCTATCCCAGGGCCAGTAGAGAAGCAAACAATGGACCACTTCTATCTCTAAGTTAAGGGAGTTCTAAGCCAACCTTCTGTGGCAAACACAATGACCCCCCCCCCCTCTGTCCTACCTTCATTCATCAAAAACTAGGAGGAAAGATCTCCTTCTTCAAAAACAATTGGTTTTCTGTAACAAAGGACCAATTGGGTTATAAAGATAATTTTTCGGGGATGCAAATTCTCTTTCAGCGAACTCCCAATTCCAAAAGGGTACCCGGACGTGCCTCCAAATCAGTGGGCAGAGGCATTGAAACAGGTACAAACTCTCATATCCCAGGGGGCAGTAGAACCTGTCCCCTCAGGTCAAACAGGCAAAGGATTTTATTCCAGGCTATTCCTTGTTCCCAGAAAACAGGGCACTTGGCTTCACATCCTGGATCTATCTATTTTGTATGCCTCCGTGGTGGTCCCCAGATTCAAAATGCTAACTTTGCAGCAGCTACTGCCTATGCTAACAAAAAATGCCTGGCTAGTGACCCTAGACCTAAAAAATGCCTACATCCACATGCCCAGCAGGGAATCGTACAGGAAATTCCTGTGCTTCAGAGCAGGCTCACAACACTTTCAGTTCTCTGCACTGTGCTTTGACTTATCTGCTGCACCCAGAGTATTCACCAAATGCTTGGCCCCGGCCATAGCATTCTGCAGACAAAGAAATATACAGATTTACCCTTACCTGGATGACTGCCTCATTCAGTCAGAGTGCAAGGAAAAGCTGCTACAAGACCTTCTCTTTGTCAAATTACCCCTAACTTCCCTAGGGTTCACCATCAACGAGAAGAAATCAAAGCAAAACCCCACCAGGAAGATAATTTTCTTGGAAGCTCTGCTAGACACAGCATCCCAAATTGCCTTCCTATCCCCAGAAAAGTAGAGCTTCCTGCCTCTCTACTTTACCCAGCTGGCTTCCAGAAGTCACCTCACTGCAAGGAAGTTCCTGTAAACCCCCAAGGGATACATGGCATCTTGCATCCTTCTCATTCCTCTGGCCAGGCTTCATATGAGGAAACTTCAGTGGTATCTAAAGAACCTTTGGTGCCAGCACTCTCAGTCCCTAGAGACCTCTCTCCCTCTGATCCTATGTATAAGGACCGAGGTTCTCTGGTGGGCAGAGGCCTGTACCAGGAACAAGGGTCTTCCCTTCATTCTCTGCCCTACCGGCCAGACCATCACCACTGACGCCTCAGACCTTGCTTGGGGCGCTCACCTAGCAGGCAAGTGCACCCAAGGTCATTGGGATGCCCAGCAACTTCACTTGCGCATCAATCAGAAAGAAATGATGGCAGTACAAAAGGCTCTGACATCTTTCCAACCCCATCTCAGGCCAGAGGTGGTTCTTATAAAAACAAACACCACAGTAATGTGGTATATCAAGAAACGGGGGGACCCAATCTTATCCCGTGTGCAGGTTAGCCATGAGCCTCTGGCTTACAGCCACCTCCATGGGTTCACACATAATTGCCCAATACCTACCAGGGGTCAACAACACCCAGGCAGACCACCTAAACAGAAACTTACTGGACCTCCACGAATGGCAGCTCCACAGGGAAATCTTTCTGCAAATCACTCAGGAGTGGGGGACTCCAGAAGTAGATCTCTTTGCCTCGTACCTCAACGACCAGCTACAAAAGTTCTGTACCAGAGAGTTTCACCTGCTAGCGTGGAATGTGGATGCATTGACCATCCCATGGAACTCCCTCTTTGTGTACTCCTTCCCTCCTTTGTCCCTTATTCCCAAGGTACTGATCAAAATAAGGGAGGAGACACCAAAGGCCATCCTCATTGGTCCAGATTGGCCCAGACAGCATTGGTACCCCTCACTGCGTAGCCTGACCTTACAGCCCCCCAAGCAGCTTCCCCTGATCTTAGACCTCTTGACCCAGGAGAGGGGGAAGATACTGCACCCAGACCTAGAGATTCTCACTTTTTCAGCATGGCTTATACCTTAAAAGCTAACAAGGAGTCCCTATTAAGCAAACAGGTCCTAGACATCATCACAGAGGCCAGAATTCCCAGCACCAGAAAATCATATACAGGAAAATGGGAAAGATTCTGCTCCTGGAGCCAATCCAAAGGCGCCAGTACCTCCCATCCTTCTATCCCCCTTATCCTGGATTACCTAGCCGAGTTGCTCAATAGTGGGACTCTCTTTTTCCTCTATTAAAATCCATGCCTTAGACATTTCTTCCCATTTCAATTCAGACCTCACCCCTCTTCTCTCATCCTTTGATTACGCAATTCCTCAGAGGGGCTTCTAATATCAGACCTCCCATGCCACCCTGGGACCTGAATTATGTTCTAGAAAAACTAACTTTACCTCCTTTCGAGCCTGCTACTTCTACAGAATTGAAATACCTCTTCTGGAAGATTGCCTTTCTACTAGCTATCACCTCAGCCAGAAGGGTATCAGAGCATCAGGTCTCATAGCTGTTGAGCCTTTCGTCATTTTCCATGCAGACAGGGTGTCCCCGAGGACTAATCCCTCCATTATGCCCAAGGTGGTATCCGATGTGACCCTCAACCAGGCCATATACCTACCCACTTTCTTTCCCAACCCTCAAAACAAGGGGGAAAGGATTCTACACTCACTAGATGTGCACAGACAACTTGGATACTATCTGGACTGCACTAAACCTTTCAGAAAAACAGACCAACTTCTTGTCAGCTTTGCCCCTGGGGCAGAGGGGAAGCCCATTTCCAAACAAACCTTTTCCAAATGGATATCACACTGTATCCATTTTTGCTACAGACTACATGGGAACCCCCCCCCCCAAGTCTATCCGTACCCATTCCACTTGAGCAGCCTCCACTTCCACAGCCTTCCTCAGAAGAGTCTCCACCAGGGACATCTTGGAAGCTGCCACCTGGACCTCTGTCCATACCTTTACAAAGCATTTCCACCTACCTCTTTTTCGTAAGTCTAGGGCAGAGTTTGCCTCTGCAGTGCTGCAGGGCCTGCTGACCCATTCCTAGGACTCTAACCTTTCCTTCCACCCCTCTCCTTAGCTTTAGGAATCCTCCCACAGGTGATGACTGCAACAGTGAAACACGAAGAACATAGTACAGTTGTGTACACTTATTATAGATGTAGATGTTCGAGTGCATTCACTGTTGCAATCCTGGTTTCCCTCCCTCCATATCCCATATAGCATCTACCCCTATGTGGACATAAGCTTCCCATGGTGGCTTTTGGCCTCCAGGACCACTTTTCCTTATTTTCTTGTGCTTCTAAGGGTTAGGGCAAGAAAAACTGATGTAATGACGTCTGCTGCCTTGCTTTATAGCACTGACAACCTAACATCAGACTACAGGCGACTGCAGCCAACGCAGAGAAACACTGACTCTGGTATTCGTGCCGGGCGAGGGCTACCACAGCAGGGATAACCCACAGGTGCAGCAGTAAATTCACTCGACCATCTACATTTATGATAAGTGTACACAACTGTACTTTTTCGGAGCCGAACCATCGGCGTCGAATCCGAGGGGGTGACTTTGACTACGAGTTTTTCATAGCCATCGCTTCCCCTAGGGGATTTCACATTGGACAGCTTGGCTCTGAATCCTCCTTCAAAGCTAAGAGCTGGGGAGGGCCTTGGATCGTCTACACTGAAAGTCTCTGCTCTGGTCGGATTGTCCTCAGCTTCTCCTGGTTCTTCTGCCTTTGAGGTGGTGAAGAGGGTTTTCTATCATTCCAGAGCATTTTGACTCTTGCACCTTTGGATCTAATCCCTGTTACCTCTTCTGATCCTGTGTCTGAGTCTACTCATTCTACACTTCAGGGACAAGCCAGCCTGTTATGAGCTTCCAAGCAGTTCCCACTAGGGAACTCCCCTCTTCTGACACCTCTCCAGAACACCCTCATTGAAGAGTTTCCTCAGAAGAGGTCATGCAAGAGGAGGCACTTGGATTCCCAGCAGAAATCCCTCACAGAAAACACTGATTTTGATGAAAGGGAAGGTTCCCCTAGATTTCCAGCTCAGGATGTTTGGTTTGGATACTTGTTGGATATCCTTTTCAGAAAGGTGGTTGGTCTTCCCATACTCCTTCCTAGGAAGAATCTGTGTTCCTGGAAGCTGTTGGGTCTGGACCATCTACATCTCCTCCCCTGCATATGAGCTTATAGACCTGGTCTCCCACAGACCATGGAAAGACAGTGGAACCAATCCCCAAATGCTTGGATAAAATTTTGAGCTCCCCCTCCGACAGGCAACACTTGACCAAGGAAATCCATGTAGATGCCTGTGGTTGTTGGGGCAACCACCAAAAAAGGAGCTGGCTGAGCAGAGCTACATTATCTATCCCTATAATAGGGAGTCTAGGCATAGGACAGGTTTGGCTTTGCATCAATGATCTTTGCCTTACAGTCGCCGACTTATCTGGCACATTTTACCAGGTTACAGAGGGACTTGGTTAAGAAACTCACTAACTCTACCCGTGGGTCCATGTCCATAAAGGTTCAAAAGTCTTTTTCCTCATCACTGATCACCCTGCAATCCACTACAAATGCATCCATGAAGGCTAATCTCCCATGCAACTGAAAGTTCCTCATAGGCAGCTGGTTCAGGCGTAGCCATTAGGAGACTTGCCTGGAAGTGGCTGTGCGATTTTGCGGAGCCCTTCAAGGCATTATTCATCACTGCTCATTTTGATGGATCTTCTCTGTTTGGGCCTACCGTTAGAGACACTTTCTGGCATTGAGCAAGATGGAAAGATCTCGTCTGCCATAGGAACCCACTTTTCTAGCCCGCAGAGTCCCTTTTCTAGGAATCAACATGGTGATAAAAAGATGTGGTTCAGAAATCTAAAGGACCTTTCCAAGAGTCATGTGGAGAGTTTTTCCCTCAGAAGTAGAGGGGGGAATAATTACAGTGGAAGATGCCGCCCATGCAGCAAAGGGGGTCTGCAGAATCAAAGGTCTTGAGCTTCCTTCTTGGGCAGATCCTTTCAGTGCTCCTGAAAGGATTTGCACAATTTGTTCTTCTCTGGAGGCAGATGAATGGAGCTTGTCCTTGCACCTGAAAGGCTGGATAGCCATCACAAAAGATTCATGGGTGCAAAGGATCATATCCAGCGTATATTTCATTCCCTTTTTTACAAGTTTCCCCAAAGGAAAAGAAAATATATCCCTGGTGTTCCACCCAATCAGTGTAGTAGTTAGTAGCTCTAGAGGTTCAAGAGCAGCTAGACAAGAGACTCATCCAAGAAGTCCCTTCAGACCAAAGAGGAAATGGAGTTTACTTAAAGGTTTTTTGTTTAGTGCCAAAAAAACAGGGGACCCGAGACCCATTTTGGATCTCTGTTATCTGAACCAGTTTGTAAAGTGTTCCAAACTCCTGATGGTAGTATTCAGTCCATTGTACCTCTCCTACAGAAGAACTGGATGTGCTCTTATCAATCTTCTGAAGACATAGTATCATACCATAATGAACAGGCTGTCTCAAAGGTACCTATACTTCCGACTAGGAGCCAGTCATTACCATTTCAGAGCCCTACCCTTTGGTCTCACCACAGCTCTGAGGGTGTTCACCAAATGCATGTCAGTGGTAGCAGCTCATCTAAGACTGCTCAGATTCAGTGTTTCCTTACTTAGACTGGCTACTTACCTCACTGACCAGGCATCATCTGGAAAGAGCTAGGGATTATTACTGCAGTTATCGTACTCTCTTAGAATTATGATCAGCCTGACCAAATCACAACTTTAACCAGTTCAAGACTTGGATTTTATAGGGGCTCGTCTAGATGCAATCCATCATCTAGCTCAACTCTTCTGCCTCAAAACAGAGTTCTTGCTTTGAAATCGTATGCCAGACTGATTCTTTCTCATCCTTCTCCCCCAACAAAAATGCTACTCAAAGCCCTAGGGTTGATATTTTCTGTAATAACTTTTAATACCCACTGCTCGTCTTCATATGAGAATTCTTCAGTGGGCTTTGTCAGTGCAGTGGTCTTTTCATTGACACCCATTATGACATCCAATTAAAATTCTCAGGTTTGCAGAAAATCCCTGCTCTGGTGCTATACAGTTTGACAAAATTTATCAAGGGCATCCATTTATTCTTCTCCCCCAAGTGTCACGTTGACCATGGATGCCTCCCAGTTGGGGTGGGGGTATTACTTGGGAAGGACCATTCAAGGCATGTAGTCCCCAGTAGAGACCAGTTTGCATGTAAATGTCCTGCAGACATGAGCGGTACTTCTAGCTTTGCAGGCCCTTCAGAGGTCTCTTTCACTAGGAACTATTGCTATTCAAATGAACAAAATGTCAGTAGTCTTGTACATCAACAAACGGGGGAACCAAATCTTACCCCCTTTGCCAAGAAGCAGTGAGAGTTTGGCAGTGGGTGATTTCCTCAGACTGCTTTCTTGTAGCGATGCACATACCAGGGAAGTCCAACTTCTTAGTGGAGAAGCTCAGCAGGACCATCCTGATGTCTCACGAGTGATCTCTGTCAGTCAGTGGCAGATATGATCTTCCTCAAATCAGGTCAACCATGCTGTGATCTATTCGCCTCTCCACTCAACAGCAAATGCAACAGGTTCTTTGCTGTAATTCCTCCTCGGAGACATTCACAGAGAAAACCTCTAGTCCACGTTTGGCCTTCCGGTTTCCTTTATGCTTACTCTCCTCTACCTGTAATCCCCAAGATCTGAAGTAGGAGATTCATTTGTCTGCAACCTGTGGTTATGGATCCGATATCGGATCCGAACCGGCATGGTTTTCCAGCTATGGATCCAAGCTCTCAGCTCCTCCCCTCACCCATAATGCCCTGCTCTACCCTCATGACCTCAGATCTCGTTTGCCGCGCATGGTGACTGGATTTGTTTCTCAAGCTCTCAAGCTAAGTGCTAGTTTAAGTGTTAAATTTCAGAATTTTAAAGTTTTTATTGATTTTTTGTGTGAAAGTGTAGGTTTCCCCTTTGATATTTTTACTTTTTTAGAGTTAATCTAAAAGTTATATCCCTCCCCTCGCTGTTGGCGTTAGTGTGTGTGTGTTGGGCCTGTGAGTGTATTTTTGTTGTTTAGTTACTTTTAGTTTGGTAACTACTTTGTTAGATTGGGATGGCAGACCAACCCAAATCTATATTTTCTAAATGCTCCGAGTGTGGCCATAAGCTTTCCCCAGCTGATGGCCACACTCGGTGTGTTAGATGCCTGGGGGTTGAACACCTCACATCTGGATGTTCCATTTGTGCAGGGTTCAATCCCAGGGCATTGAAGGAGCGTAGGTCCAAGCTTGTTTTGGCGGGCCTTTTACCGCCGGACTCGGCTCCGACCTCCGCTCCTTCGGGAGTAACCGTGCCTACGGTTATTCCTCTGGCACCCCCTCCTCCTCCTGGGACTCAACCTCCCGTTTCTGGTTCGGAGGAGAGGGATGCTAAGAAAAGGGACCGGAGGGAGAAGCACCATAAACGGCGGGCCGAGACCTCTGTTTTGGCCCCACCAGCCAAGCGGGCTTTTCCCCCGGCTCCGTTGTCGGCTCGGTCTCCTCCTTCTCGGCTCCGGTCTCCAGTGTGTTTTTCACCGGGACCTGAGGAGGAGGAGACCCGATCTCCATCGAGGCTATCGAGGAGGCACTCCAGGCCTACCTCGGTAGCCTCGTCGAGATCCACGTATAGCCTTTCGGATGCTGATCTGGACCGGATGATGAGAAGGTTCATCCAGGCACAGATGCAGATGGGAGTGCTCTTGCCTCCCCCCCCCCCCCTTCTGGGGGGGAGCTCAACACCCTTTTTCAAACCGATTGCTCCTTCTCCGACCCGCTATCCGGGTTCGGAGCAGCAGGAGCCGAGCAGCCGAGCCGGGGTGGGTCGGCGCCGATAGTACTTTGTACTTCGGATCCGACCCTGCCCTCGAGTGCATCGGATCCGACCTCTCGGAGCCTGGATCCGAGCCTCGGATCTGGGGGGATCAGTGCTCCTTCGGCGCCGTCTGTGTCGGAGCGCACTGTCCCTTCGGATCCGGCGCCGGCGCCGGCTCCGATCCACTCTTCGGATCCGAGGGGGAGCCGATTGTCGGATCCTTTGGTCGAGGTCAGCTCCCCTTCGGCGTTTGATGTAGTGGAGAGGGCCCTGTTGAGGGTCTCCGGACCCCTGGCACTTGTTCGGCTCCGCCCGCTCCCTCTGCACTGGGCCAGGCTTCCACCATCCGGCCCTTGGGACAGCCCGCTTCTGTGCCCCAAGCTGCTCCAATGGAACAAGTTGCTGCTTGCGAGGAGTCCTTTGACAGCCCCCCAGAGGATGTTCCTCGCAAGCATACGTGCAAAAGGAGGCACATTGATTCCCCCGAGTCTCTCACGGAAGACACGGACTTGGAGGAAGGGGAAGGCTCCCCACGGTCACCCCCCGAGGATGTCTCATTTGGAGACATCATGGAAATGCTCCGTATAAGGGGTGGTCTGCCCCAAGTCTTCCTCGGACGAGTCCGTGTTCTTGGAGGCATTTGAAGCGGGCCCGTCTACCTCTTGGGTGTCCCCTCCTGCCGACCCCCTGTTGGACCTCATTACCACCAGGGCGTGGAAGGAACCGGACACCGTGGAGCCAATTCCTAAGAGGCCCGATAGGATCCTCAGCCCACCGTCCGACCGTGCCCATTGGAGTAAGGGGCCTCCGGTAGATGCCATGTTGACGGCGGCGGCCACCAAGAGGGAACTTGCTCAGGAGAGTCCCTCAGTCCATCCCCCGAGCAAGGAGTCTCGGATGATGGACCGCTTGGGGAAGCGGATGTTTAGTTCAGCGACCTTCTCGGTAAGGGCGCTGAACTACCTGGCACACGTCATATTGATGCAGCGAGATCTCATTAAAGAATACGCTGCATCTCCCCCAGAGTCCATGTCTGAGGAGGACAGGGTGCTGCACTCCACCTGCATGGCCACTCTTAGATCAGTTACTAATACCTCTATGCGGCTACACTCCCACGCTACGGAAGGCGCCGCTAGAGCCGCAGGGGCAGGCCTAGTCACTAGACGTCAGGCCTAGCTCCGTCACTGCGATTTTTCTGAGCCCTTCAAAGCGTCATTTGCGAACGCCCCCTTTGATGGTTCTGCCCTCTTTGGCAAAACCGTCATGAAACCTTGACCCAGAGCGAGAAGGACGGGAAGACGCTGTCTGCCGTCGGAATCCGCTTCTCTGCACCCCAGAGGCCCTACTCTAGGAACCAAAAGGGTCAGAAGAAGATGTATTTCCGGAAGTCGCAGCAGTCCCAGCCTGCTCCGGACAACCAGTCCTTCCGTGGCAGAGGAGGACAGGGAGGACGCCGCCCTAGAGGCAGAGGGGCTCCCAGAAACTTCGGGTCCAGGGAACCTTTCTCTGAACGGCCCGCACAGCAACCCTGAGGGGTTGCCCGGCTGCTCCACTCTGGAGGCAGTCGGGGGACGTTTTTCGGGGCACATAGCGGCATGGGAGTCCATAACATCAGACCGCTGGGTTCTCCAAATCATATCCAGAGGATACCGCATCCCTTTTCTTCACTTTCCAAAGTTGAAGTCCCTCCCAGACGTTCCACCCAGTCAACGGGAGGCCGCTTTGGCAGAAATTGGCCATCTGCTAAAGAAAAGAGGCATCCAGCCCGTCCCCCCAGACCAGATCGGATCAGGGTTCTACTCCAGGTTCTTTTTAGTGCCAAAGAAGACGGGGGAACGAAGACCAATTCTAGACCTTTCTCTCTTGAATCTGGCAGTCCCCAAGGAAAAATTCCGAATGGTCACTCTGCAATCTATTCTCCCCCTTTTGGGAGAAAATCACTGGATGTGCTCGATAGACCTCAAAGATGCGTACTACCACATCCTGATGGACAGGCGCTCCAGGAGGTTCCTCCGCTTCCGGCTGGGAGCCAGTCACTACCAGTTCCGGGTCCTTCCCTTTGGTCTCACCACAGCCCCAGGGTGTTCACCAAAGTATTAGCAGTGGTAGCGCCCACCTGAGGCTTCAGGGGTGCAGGTCTTTCCCTACCTGGACGACTGGCTTCTTACCCCCAACAAGGCATCTACTATTATTGGCGAGACTCCTTTCTCCATCTTGCTCCCTTTCTGGGCATTACAATAAATACAAAGAAATCCAACCTGGCGCCCACACAGCTCTTAGATTTTATAGGGGCCAGGCTAGACACAAGGAGTTTATGAGCCTTCCTCACTGCGGACAGAGTTCAAATTCTGCAGCTCCAGGTGCGGGCCATTCTCCACTCAAGTTCTGTTCCGGCGGAGTTGGTCCTTAGGGCTCTAGGGTTCATGGCGTCTGCTATAGCACTTCTCCCTCTTGCCAGGCTCAATATGCGCATCCTACAGTGGACTCTCTTAGTACAGTGGTCATACCTTGCTCTCCCTATGCATCATCCCATTGCGATCAGCAAGGCTTGCAAGCGGTCCCTCCTGTGGTGGCTTCACTCTCCAGATCTCTACGGGGGCCGCCCATTTTGTGCTTCTCCCCCCCTCGCCACGGTGACCACGGACGCCTCCCGCCTCGGGTGGGGGGGGGGGCATTTTGCGGGCCGGACCGTCCAGGGCACGTGGAACGATACAGAGGCCTTACTGCATATCAACGTTCTAGAGATGAGAGCAGTGCTCTTAGCGTTGCTAGCACTTCAGGACTTTCTTCCCTTGGGAACAATTGCGATTCAATCGGACAACATGTCTGTGGTCTGGTACATCAACAAGCAAGGGGGAACAAGGTCTTACCCCCTTTGTCGAGAAGCCATGAGAGTTTGGGAATGGGCAATCTCCACCAACCGCTTTCTAATAGCAACGCACATTCCGGGTCGGTCCAACATCCTGGCGGACAAGCTCAGTCGCACCATTCTGACCCCTTACGAGTGGTCTCTCAATTTTCAAGTAGCGGAACGCATATTCGCACGGTGGGGAACTCCTTCATGCGATCTTTTGCCTCTCCCTCAAACACCAAGTGCGACAGTTTTTCGCTCTGATACCCTCCAGGAGGTTCTCCAAGAGACGCTCTGGTGCATGCTTGGCCACCCGGTCTTCTTACGCTTATCCACCCTTGCCTCTGATGCTCCAAGTTCTTCAGAAAGCCTCTCGGTGGGTTGCAGAATGATTCTCATTGCTCCGTTTTGGCCTCGACAGATCTGGTTCCCCTTTCTAAGGTCTCACTCGGTGAATCCTCCTTGGATTCTAGATCCCATTCGGATCTGATATCCCATCCATCCTGCATACCTCCTCCGAATCTGGACAACCTGAAGCTAACCGCTTGGCTGCTCCAGTTCCACTCTTGATCAGGACTCGGTATTTCGTCACCTGTTAAGGCAATTCTGGTGGCAGCTCATAAACCGTCCACTAGGAAAGTCTACGCAGCAAGTGAAAGCGGTTTTCTTTGTGGGCGGAGCGGCAAGGCCTGAATCCCTTCACGGTTCCTCTCCCTTAGTGCTTGACTTTCTAACCACTCTTTTAACGATGGTGCCAGCAGTTCCACAGTCAAAGTACAACTGGCGGCAATTTCTCATTATCACATTGGCCATGACTCTAATCCTCTTATGTCAGCCAAGTTGTGTAAAATTTTCCTTAAAGGTACTTTTCTTCTCAGGCCCCTGTAAAACAAGCGGTTCCTCCTTGGGACCTCTCTTGGTTCTCCAGGCCTTGACCGCCCCTTCGAACCAGCGGCTACGGTGGATCTCAAATTCTTGTCTTACAAGACAGCCTTTTGGTAGCCATTACATCGGCCAAGAGAGTTTCAGAGCTTCAAGCATTATCAGCTAAACCTCCTTACTTGGTATTTCATCCGGACCGTGTTTACCTCAGGACCAACCCGTCCTTTCTTCCTAAAGTTGCTTCTGAAGCAAACATTAATCAGTCCATTAACCTCCCTGTTTTCTTCCCTAAATATGAAAACAAAGGTGAATACAAGCTTCACTCATTAGATGTCCACAGGCAACTTAGATTTTATCTAAACAGAACAGCTGGTCATAGGCAATCCGACCAGTTGTTTATTTCCTTTGCTAAATTTAATTTGGGCAAGCCAATTTCTAAAGTTTCTCTGTCTCGCTGGATTTCACAGTGCATCTTATTGGCTTATCAAGCTTCAGGAAGGCCCTTGCGGAGGGTGTACATGCCCATTCAACCCGGTCAGTATCTACCTCGGCAGCCTTCAAGGCTAGGATTCCTCTAGATGATATTTGTGCAGCAGCCACGTGGGCTTCATCTCATACTTTTATTTCCCACTATAAGTTGGATCTTGCATCTAGGGGTAGAGCATCATTTGGCTCCGGTGCTCGGAATATCCTTCCATGATGGCCGCCCAAGATTCAGGTAGCTGGGGACTCTGTCCCACAGGTTGCAGACAAATGAATCTCCTACTTCAGATTTAGAAGTTATGTACTCACCATAACGTTCCATCTGAGTAGGTGTATTCATTTGTCTGCAACCATCCCGCCCTCCTATCCCCCTGGCCTTTCAGTTTCCTGCATATTATCTGTTACCCTTTTCAGGGTGTTGTTGCTGTTGGCAAACTCGATCTGAGGTCATGAGGGTAGAGCAGGGCATTATGGGTGAGGGGAGGAGCTGAGAGCTTGGATCCATAGCTGGAAAACCATGCCGGTTCGGATCCGATATCGGATCCATAACCACAGGTTGCAGACAAATGAATACACCTACTCAGATGGAATGTTATGGTGAGTACATAACTTCTAATTTCTTCATAAAGCCCTCCGGTTGAGGAGCAATATAATCTTCATTGCCCCCTAATGTCTTCGGCAAGTGTGGTTTCCCTTCCTATGGTCTCACCTGGTAATATCCTCCTTGGACAGTGGATCCAAGTCCAGACCTCCTGTCATACCCGTCAGGGATGATACATCAAGACATTGCAGGCTTCAAGTTGGATGCATGGTTTCTCCATTTCCAGTGATGGCTAGACGTTCCAGTCTTTCTTCCCCAGTTTGCCAAATTCCATTTTCATTTCAAAAAATTTAGACTAGGAAGATTTAGGATTAAATGGAAGAGGTTTTCAGTTTGGGCTAATCAGAGATAGGGTTGGATCCTTTCACTACTCCACTCTTTGCTGTTTTAGATTTTCTTGCCTCTATCTTTCAAAGCGGGGCAAGCTTCTCCACCATCAAAGTTCAGTTAGCGGCCATTCCCAACTATCACATCGGAGACAACACTTCTCCTTTAGGTTTATTTAAGTTATGTAAAGTGTTTCTTAAAGGTGCCTTTTTGCTTAGACCTTCAATTAGGGACCCAACTCCACCTTGGGACCTGACTTTGGTATTACAGGACTTTCAAACTTCTGTCTTGGAAAACGGTCTTTCTGGTGGCCATAATCTCAGCAAACAAGTATCTGAACTCTAAGCGCTCTCTTTGAAACCTCCGTATTTAACTTTTCACAGAGATAGTTACCTTGTGCACTAATCCTTCATTTCTACCAAAAGTTAACATCTGAAACAAACATCAGTCAAAGTGATCAGTTTACAGTTTTCTTTCCCAAATTTGACAATAAAGGAGAACATGCCCTTTATCTTTTAGATGTACATAGGCACCTTTGCTTTTACCTTCACAGGACTAAGGAATTTAGGAAAACTGATCAATTGTTTTTCTCCTTTTCTAGTAATAAGATGGGAAGACCAATCTCAAAAACTACATTAGCCAATTGGATAACAGATTATATTTCCTCTGTTTATTCCTTGGCCTAACCATAGCAAGACCAACAAAAGCACACTTAACTAGGTCAATAGCTACATCAGCTGCTTTTTGGGATAGCGCCTCCATTGGTAACATTTCTGCAGCTGCCACATGGCCTAATGTTCAGTACAAATTGGACATCATTTCCAGAATCAGAGCTGCATTCAGTTTTGCGATTCTCTGGAACATCCTTCCATGAGGGCCCCCTAAATTCCCCATGGCTGAGGACTCTATTCCATTTGTTGAGAAACGAATGAAAATGACAACATCAAATATACAAGTTAAGTACTCACCATAACTATGCATCTGTGTTGTCCATTTTCATTCTTCCACAATTTCTCTCCCACCTTCCCCCTATCCATGTCTTTGGGAGAAACTTAATGGAATTATTGATAGGAACCATATTTCCTGTTTGAGCCTCTGATCTTTCAGCTATCACTTTTCTGTCTCATCACTGTTAAGATACCTTGTTGTGATATTGTATAATAGCAGCAAACTCGATCTGAGGTAACACAGTGGTCAGGGGCATTATGGATAAGGGAGGAGCTTGAGAGTTTGATCCTAGCATCTAGAGAAAGTGGCCGAGTGATCTGAAACCATTCATTGTGGAACAAATGAAAATGACATTGGATCTTCTTAATTAACATATCCCCTCCCACTAAAAGCCCACCATACATATGGACATAACCGGGTTGTTTTGCACGGCTAGACCTATAAAGGCCTTGGTGGCTGTTAGCCTAGTATAAAACTATGAACCTTTGGTGGTTTTCTTGCAGTTCTTTAGGTTTATAAAAATAATTGTCCTGATATGCAATTTTGAAGTTTTTAGTTCTCATGAAATGTAATAATGAGGTCAGACATAAAGATTGTGAAAGCAGTGAAAATACAAAAGGATAAAGAGGCAAATTTGAAAAAGTGACCCTCTGCTCTCAACCTGAAGGATCTCAATTGCTATTTTACATAATGGCACATGAAGGCGGGTATTCTTAATGTCCAGAGTCACCATAAGTGCTTGACCATTAACATGGGAAAAGAGGTACTACATGGTAAGTATTTTGGAGACTAGCAAATTGAGACAGAAAGGTTCAAAATAGATCTCCCTGATTAGTCTTTCTTGCGAACCAGAAACATCCCAGAGAAGGATTATTCTGGTAGGATGTGTTTTCTGCTTCTTGGGACTGTAAAGGTATCAAAAGGGTCAGTGCTGACTGCAGCTGATCCTATGGAAGTCAAGGCAGCCCCTTGAAAGGCAGGAAGGATGTTCTTCATTCCACATTGCTGCAGTCCTAACTATTGGGTAGTCCGCTGTCCAGTCGGCCCGAATACCAAAGTATATGGCTGACGTCGGTCAGGGCGCATTAGACTGACGTCAGTACGTCAGGGTACTAATGCGCATGACCGACGTCATATCCTCAGTCTTTTTTGCCGCATGGTCCGATGCAGAAGCAATTTTGCGAGTGCAGGTTGGCGTTCTGAAAGTTTCTGAAGTCAGAGTTTCAGACCGAATCAAAGTTGGCTAAGTACCCGTTGGGAATATTTTGGTTTTTCTTGCCTCAGTATTTAACGGATGTCAGAAAAAGTGAATAACTGTATTTCTTGTGGGAAACAGGTACCTCATAGGGATTACCATACTTTGTGTATACCTTGTTTAGGGCCTGCGCACGGCGTTGTTGGATGCCGCTCTTGTGCTAGATTTAACAAACGCACTATTAAGAGAAGGTTAGACTGTGCCAGGTTAGTGTTTGGGAAGCGTTGTAATTATAAAATGCCGTCGGATGCTCCGGCCGCTTCGCTAAAAGCGCAAAGATAAAGCAGCAAAGCCTAGGGTGGAGGAACCGACAGTCCCAGACGTCGGTTCTTTGGAAGGCTCAGTGGAGCCAGAGGTTTTGCCAGGTGTCTCTTTGGAGTCTCAGGAAGAGACTTTATTGTTACAGGATGTATCCTCTCAGGAAGTAGGCCAGGCTGAGGGGGCTTCTCAGGTGGCTGTTCTTCCCTCTCTTCCTAAGGTGGTTAGAGCCTCTCCTTCAGTTTCCAAGGCTTCTTTGAGGGGCAGGCCAAGTTTAGCTTCTGTGGGGGTTTCTCCTAGTACTTCAGGATCTTTGCCTAAGAAACATATGCTTAAAATGGCAGAGGATTTGATTACTATGATTAGGGGTTCTATGCCCCCTCCTGATAAGAGGCCTAGGGTTGAACCTGAGTTTGAGAGTTTTGAGCAATGCTCGGAGGCTTGAGTCTTGACTGAAGACTTGCAGGAGTACCCTCCTTATTCTGATTCTGATGTGGATGATTCTACTCCTTCTGCTTCTCCTCCTGAGGATTTTTCATTTTCAGAGACTCTGCATTCCATGAGGGAGCATTTTAAATGGGAAGGTCAAGATTTCTCTGATTCCAGGAAAAGGCTTAGGGAATTCTTGTTTTACCCCAGCATAGGCCTTTAGCTATACCTCCTGTTTTGAATGTGGTGGAAGATGTGTTTGCAGAGGCTTCCCTGAATCCTGATTCTTTGCCTCCTGCCCCAGTTAAACCGGATAGGTATTATAGGGTGCCTGAAGCTCATAAGTATCTTTTAAGAGTCCTAGGGCAGACCCAGAAATTGTCTCTCAGGGGCCTAAAGGTGTGAAGGCCTCAGTTGTTAAAAATCCTGTCCCTCCTGATAAAGAGGCAAGGGCTTTGGATAGATGGGGAAAGAAAGTGTATACTTCTTCCACTTTAGCCATGAGGGCGTTGAATTGTCAGTTTCACATGTTAAAATATCAGAATTATCTTCTTTCACAGTTGAAATCTAAGGTGGATGCTCTGGCTGAAGGTATTGAGTGTAAAGAGTTGCAGGATTTAGTTCATGTGTCTGAACAGGTAGGTAAACATTCCTTGCAGTGTGGTTTTGATGCTGTGCAAGCCTCCTCCAGGGTGGCTGCCACTGGTTCTGTTCTTCGAGGCACGCCTGGCTGAGAGATCAGAATTTAGCTGAGCATGTTAAGACAAGGATTTTGGATGCTCCTTTACAGTCTGATGTGTTGTTTGGTTCGCCTGTGGAAGCAGTTTTGAAGAAAATGGAGGACAAGGCTAAGTCTATGCAAACTGTTAAAGATTTTTGCAGGTGCAGCCTCCAAGTTTAGTAGAAATTGGCCTACTAAGGGATGGACTTATCCTGCTTATGATTCCCAGTCTAGGGGTAGGTCTAGACGTGGTAGGGGCAGAGCTCAGGGTTCTTTTAGGCCTAGGACAGGGAGTTCCCCTGCTCAGACTTCTGGTGAGGGCAGGGGTCAGTCCTTTCGTAAGCAGACCCAATGACCTACCTTTTCAGCTGCCAGTACATTCTCGCCTGGCAGCACCTTTGGGAGGAAGGCTGTCTCTTTTCAAAGAAAATTGGGATTTAATTACCCAAGACAGATGGGTTCTGGATATTATTCACCACGGTTACAGGTTTTATTTCCATACCTTGCCTCCTTTCAAAGGCATGCCAGACATTCCTCCTCTTCAAAGGACAGAGGCTCACAAGCAAATTTCTCTGTTGCTCCAAATAGGGGCCATTCAGTCAGTTCCTGTGCTGAAAGGGGCCTAGGATTTTATTCTCGCCTGTTCCTAGTACCAAAGAAGGGGAACACGTGGAGACCAATTCTGGATTTATCTATCCTCAACACTTATCTGGACATTCCCAAGTTCAAAATGTTGACGTTACAACAGCTTTTACCTCTGCTGGGCAAAGATCACTGGATGGTAACTTTAGATCTCAAGGAAGCTTACCTTCATGTGCCAATCAGACTAAGTTGCAGGAAGTATCTGCGTTTTCGAGCTGGAAATTCTCATTATCAGTTCTCTGCATTGCCCTTTGGCTTATCTACTGCCCAGAGTATTCACAAAGGTTCTGGCTCCAGTGATAGCTTACTTCAGGCTAAAAGGAATCCAAATCTATCCTTACTTGGACGACTGCCTGATTCTGGCTCAAGAAAAACATTTCCTACAGCATCTGGAATATGTCATAGCAGTGCTAAGATGCCTAGGGTATTCTGTGAACGAAATAAAGTCCAGTCTAGTACCCTCTCAAGACATGTGCTTTCTGGGTGTGAGACTGAATACAGCAGCCCAGATGGCCTTTTTCACCCCGGACAAACAAAAGAATCTTTCCAGTTACTTCCATCTTCTATCTCTTCAGTCCGGGCTGACTGCAAGGACAGTCCTTCAAGCCTTAGGGTTCATGGCATCTTGTATTCTGGTGCTTCCCAATGCCAAACTGCATATGAGGAAGCTACAATGGTATCTCAAAAATCTGTGGACACAGCACTGCCAGGATTTGGACACTGTCATTCAAATAATACCTTGCATTCAAAAGGAATTTTTGTGGTGGGCTCAGGAATGTCACCTAAACAAGGGACTCTCTGTGACCCGGCCAGAGGCAAGTCAGATTCTAACGACAGATGCCTCAGATGTTGCTTGGGGAGCTCATCTAAATGGAAAGTGGATACAAGACAAGTGGCCTGCCAGACTACAGCATCTACATATCAACATGAAAGAGATGTTAGCAGTTCAGTTTGCATTAATTGCTTTCAAGGAGTTACTTCTTCCAGGGCAGGTGTTGATTCTAACAGACAACACAACTGTCATGTGGTACATCAACAAACAAGGGGGAACACATTCTTACCCATTGTGCAGACAAGCAATGATTTTATGGGAGACTGCGCTCAGTCTGCAACTAACTCTTCAGGCAAGGTTTCTGCCGGGAGCACAGAACTCCTTAGCAGATGTATTAAGCAGACAAATCATGGATCCCCACGAGTGGAAACTGGATCTTCATGTATTTCAAAAATTGACAGTGTCATGGGGAACTCCAGACATAGATCTGTTCGCTTCTCCACTAAACCACCAGCTGCCAAAGTTTTGCACACAGAGGTTTCATCACACAGCTTGGAAAGTGGATGCTCTTTCTTTCAGTTGGAAAAATCTTCATGTGTATGCCTTTCCACCTCTGCCTCTTCTTCCAAAGGTGCTTCTAAAGGTCAGACAAGACAAGCCAAGGATGATTTTAATAGCTCCAGATTGGCCTCGGCAGCACTGGTACCCATTACTGAGGAGTCTGGTAAGGAAGCCTCCATGGCCTTTACCCTTGATTCCACACCTGTTGTCTCAGAGGGACGGTCATCTGCTCAATGTCAAGCTTCACTCTCTACATCTAACAGCCTGGCATATTCTGTTTTGAAAGACAGCAGGTCTCAGCTTCCTCAACAAGTTTTAAATGTGATTATGGAAGCCAGAAGACCTAGTACAAGGAAAGTGTATGCAGAAAAATGGAAGAGATTTTTGTTTTGGAGTGCAGCAAACAATTTGGAGATTACTGAGCCAAATTTGAGTGTGGCTCTTCAATATCTTACTGAGTTACTGGACAAAGGTTTGTCTTTCTCTTCCATTGATTCATGCTGCAGCAATTTCAGCTCACTATGATTGTGACCCACCATTGTTTTCGCATCCTTTGTTCAAGCAATTTCTTAGAGGGGCAAAGAATATAAGACCCCCACGTAGAGCTCCTACTCCTGCTTGGGATCTCAATTTTGTGTTGGAGAAACTTACTCTACAACCTTTTGAGCCTCAAGGCTACTGCTGAATTGAAATACTTGTCATGGAAGACTGCTTATTTGTTGGCCATTACTTCTGCAAGAAGGGTTTCTGAGTTGCAGGCCCTTATGGCAGTGGAGCCTTTTTTGATTTTTCATAAGGATAGGGTATCTTTACGTACTAATCCTTCCTTTATGCCTAAGGTGGTTTCTAGTGTGGCTTTAAACCAAACTATTCATTTGCCTACCTTTTATGCAGATCCCCAAAATAAAGGGGAAAAGATTTTGCACACTTTAGATGTACACAGGCTATTGCGTTATTATTTGAGCAGAACTAAGGATTTTAGGCAGTCTCAGCAGTTGTTTGTTTCTTTTGCTTTGACTTCAAAGGGCAAGCCTGTGTCAAAACAAACTATTTCTAGGTGGATTGGGTGTTGCATTACATTTTGTTATTCCCATCATGGCAAGGAGATTCCAGCTGGGATTAGGCCTCATTCCACTAGGGCTACTGCCACTTCCACAGCATTTCTAAGGGGTGGCAACTAAGGATATTTTGGAGGCAGCTACTTGGAGTTCAGTGCATACTTTCTCTAAGCATTATCACCTTCCTCTCTACTCTAAGTCTAGGGCTGGTTTTGCCACAGCTATTTTGCAAGGCATGTTGTCAGTTCCTGCTTCCTTATGATTTGCCAGCCTCCCTTACCTCTGCTTTGGGATTCTACCCAATAGTTAGGACTGCAGCAATGTGGAATGAAGAACATAGTACAGTTTTGTACCTACCATAAATGTAGATGTTCGAGGATCCACATTGCTGCAGTCCAATTTACCCTCCCTCCTTCCCTCTGTGTTTAGGGGTGGTTGTGTAGGTGAGGTTATATTCTGCTAATTTTGTATATATTGTATATATATATTTTTGGTGCAGGTATTTTGGGAGTTTTCTTTTGGCCTTATCTTTTCAGGGTCTTCTGACATCTGGGGCAAGAAAAGACTGAGGATATGACGTCGGTCATGCGCATTAGTACCCTGACGTACTGACGTCAGTCTAATGCGCCCTGACCGACGTCAGCCATATACTTTGGTATTCGGGCCGACTGGACAGCGGACTACCCAATAGTTAGGACTGCAGCAATGTGGATCCTCGAACATCTACATTTATGGTAGGTACAAAACTGTACTTTTTAAATTTTATTTTGTACTCTGAAGTACATATGCTGCCAGATTGAAGAAACTCCAGCTCTATTCAGTTGGATACCGTCTGCTCAGAGGTGACATGTGCCTGACATACAAGACCATGTCCAACCCGGAATTAATGGACATGCTCCACCTCAAAAAATCCAAATCCACCAAAACCACTAGAGCAAGCAACTTAAACCTTAGCACGGATATAAATAGGACGTGCTGGAGGGATAGATTTATCACTCAGAGACTCCCTATGCTGTGGAATAAAATCCCGGTCCATGTGAGGCAGAGCACCTCGCTGGCTCTGTTCAAGAGAAATCTTGACCTGTGGATGGGAGATCGTAGGTTTATCCCGGGAATCATCTCTGTGTCACTGCTGGACAGAGGCACAACAAACTAATGGGCACAGTATTTTTTCATATAAGGGGTGGCGTAAGCCACAAAAATTTGGGCTAGGCTTATAAATGCCTTAGGGCAGATAGCCTAGTATAAACCTATGAACCTATGAACCTATAAGTAATGATATCAAAGACCCATTTTGACAGAGATTATCTTAATCTAGTTTGTTTTCCTCAAGAAAAAAAAAAGCCTGTCTGTCACTAAACTGTGCGTGTGATGGGAGAAGGCTTGTCTTTATACTCATGATGGCTGAGAACGTCCCTTGTTGAGGTTCCTAGCAAGCCTCCCAGACTTAACCTTTGTCTGTCCACCTACTTCAGTTTCTTGGTACACTCTTACATCTGGCCTGCTAACCCCATGGTCTGATGGCAGTAGAAGAGACAACCCATTTGTTGAAAAAAGAAAGTGAACAACACAGATGCATAGTTATGGTGAGTAAATAACTTTTATTTTCTAGAGGGTATATGGTGGTGGGGTATGTTAGTTTGGGCATAACTGTTTGCCTCTGTCTGTCCATAGCCATGGAGGCCAGGCCCAAGGTGAATTTCTGATTTATTTTCCATTGGTCAAGGTTGCACTTACATAGGGTTAGGAATGGACTCTAATTCACATGGATGAGAAGCATGTTCCAGAGCATGGGGATCCTCTGAGACGCATCTGTCTCACCAACATGTCTTATTTGTGTCGCTAGTAAAATTTAAATCCTTGGATCTAGCGGTTCTTATATTTGTTTTGTGGCTGTGCAAAAGTTCCATCAGAGATGGACGAGAGGATGCCTTGTAAGTCGGGCATAAACGGTCTCCTACAGGTTACAGGGAAACGGAGTGTAGAGACGGGGCTTTAAGATGATTTGTATAGGACATTGTGTTTATAACCTGGATTCTCTGGTGTTCCAACTGTTGCATATGTCTGGTCAGGTACACGCGGAAGGGGACTTTATTCTTAATGACGGGTCTGATAAGGGCTGAATAAAGTGGCCCCATGACTTCATTGGACCAGGATGCCATACTCTTACTACTTGTAAGTTGGCAAAATAGAATGATTTTCTTGCTACTTTGGCCACCTGTTGGTCAAATGCTAGATTACTGTCTAAATATATTCCCAGATCCCTGACTACTGGGTTGGCTCTTAGGGGCATCTTATTGAAGTAAATAACTTGGGTGGCAGTTTTCCCAAAGGCACTCTAATGCATTTCTTGGCATTGAGTGCTAGTCCATGACTTTGGCACCAGTCATTTGTTTGTGTTAGACCCTCTTGTCAGCTGTTCGTATCATGGAGGGAATCTGATGGCTCCCAATTTGCAGTTACCTGCAGACTTTGTCAGCCAAAGGCCCCTGACATTAGTCTTTCCCTCCAGGAAGATGCCATATCAGATTGGTCCCAGCATGGAGCCCTGAGGTACCCCGCTGGTGACTGCTGGTGACTGGTCTTTTAGTGGAGGTGGTATCACCACTCCTGACTTCCTGGGTCCTGTCTGTGAACCAGCTGTTAATTCAGTGAGTTATGCAGGTGTTTATGTTCAGTTTGGTGAGTTTCTCAGCTATACCCGTGTGGGGTATTGTATCGAATACCTTAGCCAAGTCCAGGTAAGCAGTACAGTTTTCCCCTTATCCGCTGCATTGGTGACCTTTTCAAAGGAGTCCATCACATGATCTTCTCTTGACAAAGGCAAACTGCATTGGGTCCAGTGTCTGAAGGTTGCCTGTGTCTTTTTTGATCATTTCCATGATCATTCATTCCATGGCTTTGCATATTACACTAGTCAGACTAATAAGTCTGTAGTTTCCTGAGTCTGTTGATGGTCCACACTTGTGAAGTGGGATAACCGTTGCAGTCCTGTATTCTTGTGGTACAAAGCTTGTTTTGAGGCTGTAGTTGGAAAATGACTCAAGTGGTCATGACAAGTCATGTTTCCAGCTATTCATGAGGTATCCCGGGATATTGTCTGGGGCCCACTTAAGCTATGTTTTTAGCCTTAGTAAATGCTGCCATTACCTGCTCCGTGTTAGTAGTTGGGGGGTTATGCTAGTAGGTATTTCATGGAGGGTGGCAAGAGGGGAATGGTGGGGTGACGACTGAGATGAATTTGTCAGCTAGCAAATTTACTATGTCAGACTGCTCAGTGAAGGTGGCAGCATTGTCCACCAGTTCAGCACACTGATGTGTGCTGCCTTAGAGTTTCAGAGCTATAGAAAGCGTTGTAGTCTTTAGTGTGTGAGGCTATCTTGATGTTGTAATTGGGCTTGTTGGACTTAATTAGTACTCTTAAGTTTCTTGCTTAGCTTAATTAGAGGACTGCTCTCATTATGGGAGTAAAAATATTTTCTTGGGTGGCAAAAGCCAGAGTACCGTTTGGCTAGGCTTATATAGGCCCTAGTGCCAATAGCCTAGTACCTACCTGTGAACCTATGCTCTTCTGATTTTTAATCATGACTTTTTTCCTTTTATGTACCCTGAAACAAACATGTAGCAGCACTCACTCATGTTGAAGAGTACCAGGTCCAGTATGTTTTGAAGCTCTGGAGAGTATGCACACCATCTGGTCAAGGGTGTTTGTTTTAAAGTCCAGAAATCATTGTGCTTGCGAGTATGAGGTAACATATGTTTCCCAATCTGTAGAGGGGTAGTTAGTCTTCCAGTGAATAGGGTATTTGGTTTAACTGTAAGTGTCTTTAGTAAGTGTAGGTACAAACTGTGGGATTCTAGGGACATAACAGGGTGACCTATAGTTTGCTAGGATATGGTATGGGACTTTGTCTATGGTGATTTGCACGTGGATAAGTTACAGGGCATCATCCTGTTTAACCAATGTAGAGTTATGCTTGTTGCTAATGTAGATTGACCTTTTGTCCCTGTCTGTGCAGCTGATGGTCCATATGTGTGGAAGGCACTGAAACCTTGCACTGCTGCAGTACTTTCTGTGGATTTAAACCAGGTCTCAGTAATGACAGATGTTTGTATCCTCCACAGTGAGGAGAGTTTATAGGGTGTGGAGTTACTTGTTAAGGCTCCTACCACTAAACTTTAGGATCTGATATTGTTAATCCTTGTTCATTCCTTACTCATGGGTATCTGTTCTGACTTCGGAACCGAGCTGGCCATTTTCCAAGCTCGTGTCAGCTTCAAACTCTCGAGCTAAACTCTTACCCACAATCCACCTCTCCCTGTTACCTCAGATTTCGTTTGCCACATTGCCATTCGGTCGTCTCAAGCTACTTCTCTTGAGCTAAGTACAGTTATTTGTTTAATAGTTTTTCAGATTACTTTTCTGTCAGAAAAGTTTATTTTTCATTGTCTCTTCCCCTATTGCATCTAGCGTACATAATTTCTTCAGGTTTTTCTGCTCCTTTCTTTACCACTTTTACCATGAGCTATTCTCTCTCTACCATCGTTGGTAATCCTTTCCCCTTTTCTCATACCTTTGGGTACTCTCTTGTACCATTCCTGGTACCTTTTCTCTTAATTAATTTGCTGTTATGTCAGATAAAAACTGCAGTCCTGGGTTTAAGCGGTGTTCTGATTGTGGACAGAAACTACCTACTACTGATGCACACACTGTGTGTTTATTGTTTGGGAGCCTCCCATTTGTCTATTGATCCACCCTGTACTATTTGTGAGAACTTTTTGAATAGAACCTTGTTGGAAAGGAAAAACAAGGTGTTACTGAAGGGACTTCTTAAATCTCCCTTTTCAGAGGCTATTTCTGGGTCGGAGGCCTCAACCCCTCCTATAGCCCATAAGAAAATCTTGGATGTTCCTACTAAGGCTAAATCCTTGCCTTTGTCCCCAGCTGGGGATTCCCGCCAACCAAAACCTAAAAAGGCTAAAGTTTTGGCTCAGGAGCTCACTCAGTTAGCCCCAGTGCTTTCGGTGCCTAGACCTTCGGCACTTAGGCCTTCGGCTCCATTAGTGATCTCAGCTCCATCTTCTCCTGCAGCCTTCACTATATCGGCACAGAGGGGCTCCTCGGTTCAGACCATTGCCACTGTATCGTCACCGACTATTCAGTCGGCGCAGACCTTGACTGTGTCTGCTCCAAGATCTTCCTCGGAAACGACGCCTTTGTTGTTGACTCCAGTTTTGTTGGTTCCAGCTTCAGCACTGACAACCACTTCGACACTGATCCCTGTGTCGGTACAGACTATGACCTCGGCACCGATGACTTCTTTGGTGCAGACAACCATAGTCCAGTCTCTCTCGGCTCCGTTGTCCTCTGTACGGACAGATGAGATGGGCACTGAGTTTGCCTCTTCTGTGGACAGGCCTGTTTCTCCCTCAGCCTCCGTGAGGTCCACTAGAAGCCTTTCCAAACATGATGTGTTGGGTCTTGTGGATCAGGTGCTCTTGGCCAGAGGTATCCCACCCGTCAGGAACTATCCTTCCTTGGGAAGATATCACCCGTCTCCAAAGACCCCTTCTTATTCTCCTTCATTGCCTTTGAAGTCCATGGATATAGCACAGTCTTCCCCTTCTGCGGTTCCCTTTATGGATCTCACTAAGGAACTGCAGTTGCCTTTGTGGCAGGAAAGTTTTGCTATGACCCAGGATGTCAATTGTGACACGCATAGTTTGCTGCTCCGCAGCCATCCAGGAACTCTGGGTCGACAGGCTGAGCCACTTAGGAGAGGGGTGACCCCTGTCCTAGACATGCATGCCTCTTTAAGTGGACCAGCCTTCCAACTGATGGAGAAGGCTTTCGTTGCTGCTGGCGATACTGGACTGTTTATACCTCCACCTTCCTCTGGTACACTGGTTTCACAAGTCGCACCTAGCTGACACCAGGTGCAAGGGCCTCAGGACATATTCCCACAGGAATCCCCTTTTCCGCTGTCTTCTCCAGCTGTGGAGGTCCACCGGAAAAGTTCGTGTAAGAGGAGGCTCATGGATTCCACAGTGGAGTCCCTCACTGAAGACACAGATTTCGATTAGGGGGAAGGATCCCCTCGGTCACCCTCTGAGGTATCCTTTGGTGATATCCTCGAAATCCTGAAACAGAGAGGTGACTAGCAGTCCTCTAATCTGACCTCTGAGGAATCTGTGTTCCTGCAGGCCTTTCGCGCTCGGCCTCCTACCTCCTGGGTTACTCCACCTGCCGATGAACTTGTCCGGCTCATCGTGCAGCATGTTTGGAAGGCTCCTGATACCGTTGAAGCTATTCCTCGGAGGCCAGATAAGATTTTGTCCCCTCCTGCTTCGGATCCCCATTGGTCCAAAGGTCTTCCTGTGGATGCTTTGGTGGTGGCAGCCACAACAAAAAAGGATTTGGCAGAAGAAGAAAGCCAAACTGTCCATCCACCTAACAGAGTCCTGGGCCCTGGACAGGATAGGGAAGTGCACCTTTGCTTCAGCGACCTTTACTGTCAAGTCCTGAATTATTATGGCACACTTTACCAGGCTTCAAAGGGATCTGATTTCTGAGCTCTCTGAAATCTTGGCTGGTGCCGTGTCTGATGAGCTCCATGACAAAGTGGCCTCTCAGCTGGCCACCATTGAATCTATATCTAACTCCTCTATGCGACTGATATCTCACGCATCAGAAGGAGCAGCAGGTTCAGCCGCGGTCTTGAGACACACCTAGATGCGCTTGAGCAATTTTGCGGAACCCTTTAAGGCCTCCTTGTTGTTTGGGCCCAAAGTTAAAAGCACACTGGCCAGATGTGAACAGGACGGTAAGGCCCTTTCTGCCATAGGTATCTGTTATTCTTCCCCTCAACGTGCTTTCTCCCGAAACCAAAAGAGTGGGAAGGTATGGTTCAAGAAATCTCAGGGTCCTTTCCGTGACACACAGGCCGAGTTCTCCCATAGAGGCAGAGGGGGAAACTTACAGGAAAGATGCTCCTTTCGGGGCAGAGGGGGTCCGCGTGACCAGGGTTCCAGGGATTCTTTCCCTAGTTAATCCTACCAGCGCTCCTGAAGAGCGGCCCAACTCCTTTCCTCTTGAGGTGGTTGGGGGACGTTTCTCCTTGTTCCCTTCTGCCTGGCTAACCATCACCACCGATTCTTGGGTACAAAGGATTATAACCAGAGGTCATCATATCCCCTTTGATCTTTGTCCTGCCCTTTCAAAAAACCTTCCCGACATTCCACCCAGTCAAAGGGAAGTAGCCGCACTAGAGATAGAAAAGATGCTAAGAAAGAGAGTCATCCAAATAGTCCCTCCAGACCAGATAGGATCTGGATTCTACTCAAGACTATTTTTGGTGCCAAAGAAAACCGGGGACTGGAGACTAATTTTGGATCTCGGTGTATTGAACAAGTTTGTGAGAGTACAAAAATTCCAGATGGTCACAATACAGTCTATCCTCCCGCTTTTGGAAAAAGATGATTGGATGTGCTCGATAGATTTTCAAGATGCGTACTACCACGTAAAAGTGGACAGACCATCAAGAAGATTTCTGCGCTTCTGTGCAGGAGCCAGTCACTACCAGTTGAGAGTACTGCCCTTCGGACTCTCTACAGCCCCCAGAGTGTTCACAAAGTGCATGGCAGTTGTCACAGCTCACTTGCAACTTCAAGTATTCCAGGTGTTTCCATACCTAGATGACAGGCTAATTTCCGCTCCCACCAGACATCTACTGACAAAAGCCCTGGCATACTCTCTCCTCGCTGCTCAAAGGCTAGGCATAACCATAAACTGGCAAAAATCCAATCTCACCCCTTCTCAGTCGACAGAATTCATAGGGGTTGTCTTGGACACAAAAAACTACAGAGCTGCTATTCCAGAGTACAGAATTCTAAGGATAAAGCAACAACTAATTCCAATCCTTTCAAGGGAAAAATCCACGGCTCACTCGGTTCTACAGCTGTTGGGTTCCATGGCAGCCTCCATCACCATTTTTCTCCTGGCCAGGTTTCACAGGAGGCTTCTACAATGGCTACTGCTCACCCAATGGTATCCTTTTCAGCATCCTCTTTCAGCCATGATTCGAGTAACCCACAGGTGCAAACAGGATTTAAATTGGTGGATGACACACAATCTGTCACAATGATCTCGCCCCTTCTCCCCCCAGCAGCCCAAGGCCGCAGTGACCACGGATGCCTCCCTGATGGGGTGGGGGGGCTATGTCAGGGACAGACAGCCCAAGGCACTTGGTCCGAACTGGAGGCCCATCTGCATATAAATGTTCTAGAGCTGAGGGCGGTGCTTCTGGTGTTGCAAGCATTCCATCCCTGCTACTGTCTGGGACAATTGCAATTCAATCCGACAACATGGTGGTGGTCTGGTACATCAACAAGCAACGGGGAACCAAATCTTACCCCCTTTGTCGAGAGGCCATGAGGATATGGCAATGGGTGATGGCTACCAACCGATGTCCTTCAAGGATGCATCTGCATTCCTAACAAATGGGTTGTCCTGGCCTCAGGCAGCCCTTCGGTCGGCCGGATTCCAAAGTCTGGGTCTGGCCTCGGCTGATGTCGCACTTCACCCGACGTCATAGCTGCAGTTCAGCGGGTATAAAGGCATCAGCCGACGCCATTTTCCTCAGTCTTTCTTGCCGCGTGGCGCCCGAAGCAGAAGCTGTTCGCAAGTGCCGGTCGGTCAGAACCAGAGATTGCTACTACCAAAGACTTCTAAAAAGCTAAGTACCCCGTTGGGGACTCTTTCTTGCCTCAGCCGATGTCAGAAAAAGTGAATAACTGTTTAACTTGTGGGAAACAAATACCTCATAAAGATTTCCACTCTTACTGCCTACCTTGTTTAGGCCCAGACCACGACGTAGCAGCTTGTCTAGCCTGTGCTTCCTTCAACCGACGAACACTTAGACGTCGGTTGGAGTTTGCAGAGGAGTTTTTCGGCTCTGCTTTTGCTTATATCATGCCGTCGGAGACTCCGACTTCACATTTAACTAAAAAGCGTAAGGAAAAGGACCGACACTCGTGGTCCGCGGTTTCGGCCGAAACTGCGGCTAAGCCTACCGCGAGTGTCTCGGTTTCGGCTGAAGCAGAGTCCATGGTTCTTCCTTCGGCCGAAAGCATGCCTCCTTCTACCGAGGCCTCTTCCAGCATGGCTGAATCTGCTACTGAAAATCCACCTGCTCTTACAGTTTCTCAGGATTTATCAGATACTATCCCCTTAGATGTATCTACTCCTGCACGTGGAGCTGCTAGGCCCCCTGCATCCATGTCAATTAAGGCTTTTGCCAGGTCTAAAGCAGCTAAATCTTCAAAAGCTGTGCCTGCTAAAGCCCCCTCTCACAGGCCTAGCTCTAGTACTCAAATGCTTAGTCTAGCAGAGGATCTCATTTCTTTAATCAGGGGAAACCAGTCTCACCCTGACAGGGCCTCTCACGCACCTCCAGAGAAGAGGCTTAGAGCAGAGCCCCCTGAGTCAGTTTCTTCAGATTATTCCTCTGATGATTCAGAAAATACAAATCCTCCAGAGGGCCCTTATTCTCCATATGAGGACTCTGATGCAGAGGATTCCATACCTTCTGCCTCTCCTCCTGAGGAATTTTCTTTTGGGGAAACCTTGCATGCTATGAGGGAACAATTTCAATGGCAGGGCCAGGATTTTTCAGACTCTAGGAAAAGGCTTAGGACCTTTTTGCATTTGCCACAGCATAGGCCTTTAGCTATTCCTCCAGTACTTACAGTTGTGGATGATGCATTTAATGATGCTTGTACTGCCCCTGACTCACTGCCTCCGGCCCCTGCTAAGCCCGACAGATACTACAGGGTTCCGGACACTCATCATTTGTATAAGGCTCCTATTGCAGATCCTGAAACTATTTCACAGGACCCCAAAGCTGTAACAGCTGCCTCTGCCAAAAACCCCCTCCCCTCTGAAAGAGAATCTAGGGCATTGGAGAGATGGGGTAAAAAAGTTTATACTTCTGCTACTCTTTCGGCTAGGGCCTTAATCTGTCAATTCCACATGATACAGTATCAGGAATTTCTGTTAGATCAGCTCACTAAAAAACTGTCCTCGCCTGAACCTTTAGACCGTAAGTCCCTTCAGGATTTGGTGCATAACACTCAGCAGGTCAGTAATCATTCCTTAAAATGCGGCTATGATGCACTGGAGGCTTCCTTTAGATCAGCTGTGACTGGTACAGTGATCAGATGGCATGCATGGTTAAAAGAGCAATCCTTACCAGACCATGTAAAGTCAAAGCTTCTAGATGCTCCCATGGAAAAGCACAGTTTGTTTGGTTCCCCTGCACAGCAAGTGTTGAAGAAGGTGGAAGAAAAAGCTAAATCTGTCCAGACAGTCAAGGATTTCTTACAGGTCCAGCCTCCGAGGTTTAGTAGGAGCTGGCCTTCCAAGAATTGGTCCTTTCCAGACACCACCAGAGCACAGAGAAGCAGAAATAGACGCCCTAGAGGCAGAGGTCAATCCAGAGGTGCCTACAGGGGACGTCAGTGGCAGCCTAACAGCCAGAGAACTACTGCCACAGATCCAGCCACTACTGCTTCTACAGGACAATCACAGTGACTTGGCTCTGAAACCGCCTACCAGGGAACAACTGGCAGCACCCTTAGGCGGAAAATTAGCCTTATTTTCAGTAAATTGGCATTACATTACAGGAGACAAATGGATTTTACAGACAATAGACAAGGGCTACAGGTTTCACTTCCATACTCTTCCAAGGAAGAGAGGAATGCCAAACCTATCTCCAAACCAAAGGACAAACGCTCTACAGCAAATAGACCACTTACTAAGGATGAGAGCTATAGAAAAGGTACCGGCTATGGAACAAGGACAATGATTTTATTCAAGGCTTTTCCTAGTACCAAGAAAGGAAAACCAATGGAGACCTATCCTCGACCTGTCCGCTCTAAACACATATCTCATTGTTCCAAAATTCAAAATGCTGACCCTACAGCAACTTCTTCCCATGCTGGGCAAGGAGTCTTGGCTGGTGGCTCTGGATCTCAAGGAGGCATACCTGCACGTCCCCATACGACCAAATTGCAGAAGATACCTCGGATTTCTTGCAGGATCAGAGCATTATCAATTCTCAGCATTGCCTTTTGGCTTATCTACTGTGCCCAGAGTATTCACGAAATGCCTGGCATCAGTAATTGCTCATTGCAGGCTTCAGGGAATTCAAATTTATCCATACCTGGACGACTGCCTGTTACAAGCGGACAGCAAAGACAAATTAACACAAGATTTGAAAAAGGTTATTCACCTGTTGCAAGCCCTGGGATACACAGTCAACACAAAAATGTCAAGGCTGATACCATCCCAAAGGATAACCTTCCTGGGTGCAAAACTGGACACATCAAACCAGATGGCATTCCTCACAGCAGAAAAACAGAAGCAGCTACCACTCTATTTCATGGCATTAACAACGCAGAACCAGCTTACAGCAAGGAAAATCCTGCAAGCCCTGGGTTACATGGCATCCTGCATAATACTAATTCCACATGCCAGACTACATATGAGGAAGTTGCAATGGTACCTGAGGAATTTATGGTCTCAGCACAAGCACAGCCTAGAAACCCAAATTCCAATAATTCCATGCCTGAAGCAAGAATTCCAGTGGTGGGCCCAGGCCTGTCAATTGAACAAAGGACTGCCCTTCCACAGGCCTCACCCAAACCAGACTATCACCACGGACGCCTCAGACCTCGGTTGGGGGGCACACATGGTGGACAAGTGCATACAAGGCTTATGGACTCAAGACCAGATGAACCTTCACATAAATCAAAAAGAGATGCTGGCAGTAAAACAGGCAATTCAGACATTCAGACCACTTCTTCAACAGGGTCAATTGCTGATAAGGACGGACAACACCACGGTTATGTGGTATATCAACAAACAGGGAGGCACACATTCATATCCTCTATGCCGGATGGCAATGGACCTCTGGAATGTGGCCCTGAGCCTCAACATTCAGCTCCAAGCCATATTTGTGCCAGGAAAAGAAAATATACTAGCAGACATCTTAAGCAGAACCACCATGGATGCCCACGAATGGATGCTGCATCCAGACATCTTCAAAACCATCTCAAGGAAATGGGGACTGCCAGAAATAGACCTGTTCGCATCCCCACACAACCACCAATTGGAAAAATTCTGCACAAGGACATACCACCCACTTGCTTGGAAGGTGGACTCCCTATCCTTCAGTTGGGAAAACCTGACAGCATATGCATTCCCACCTCTTCCTTTGATGCACAAAGTGCTACTGAAGATCAAAGAAGATCACCCGAGGATCATCTTGATAGCTCCAGATTGGCCGAGGCAACATTGGTACCCGCTACTGAGGAGTATGTCCCGGGAACACACATGGCCTCTACCCCTACTACCTCTACTGCTAACACAGAACAACTTCAAAATCCTGCATCCAAACTTGAAAACACTGCAGCTAGCTGCTTGGAACATTACATAAGGAAAAATAACCCAGATTTATCTCAAAGGGTTAAAGACATTATCTTGGAGGCTCGCAGACCCTCAACAAGGAAAACTTATTCAGCAAAATGAAAAAGATATCTCATTTGGAGTGCAACAAAAGGAGTAGATGCATCATTGGCAAACATAGCTAACATCCTGGAATACTTAGCAGAGCTTTTCCACAATGGTCTGTCTTACTCCTCCATTAAGATTCATGCATCAGCAATTTCAGCAGAATACAACATGGATCCTCCAGTCTTTTCTCAACCTCTACTCAGGCAGTTTCTCAGAGGAATTAAAAATGTAAAGCCACCAAGGAAACCACCATTGCCTACATGGGACTTGAACTTTGTGTTAGAAAAGTTGACACTCCCCCCTTTTGAACCAGCAGCAACAGCAGAATTACAGTACCTATCTTGGAAGACTGCATTCCTGCTTGCAATCACTTCAGCTAGAAGGGTTTCTGAATTACAGGCATTAGTGGCAGTACAGCCCTTCCTTATCTTCCATCAGGATAGAGTGTCCATGAGAACGAATCCTACCTTTATGCCAAAGGTGGTCTCCAGGGTATCATTAAACCAAGCAATACACCTACCAACATTCTTCCCCAACCCACAGAACAGGGGGGAAAGATTGCTGCATACCTTGGATGTACACAGACAATTGCTACTACCTGGACAGAACCAAGAACAATAGAAAAACTGACCAGCTTCTGGTAGCATATGCAACAGGAATGGAAGGAAAAGCAATTTCAAAACAAGCAATCTCAAAATGGATAGGAAATTGCATTAGATTTTGTTACTCTTTTCATGGAAAGGCAACTCCAGAAAACATCAGACCTCATTCCACAAGGGCTACAGCCACTACTACAGCTTTCTTACGAGGAGTGGCTACCAAAGACATTTTAGAGGCTGCTACTTGGAGCTCCGTGCATACATTTGCCAAGCATTATAATCTGCCTTTATACTCCAGATCCCGAGCAGGTTTTGCCACTGCTGTTTTGCAAGGGATCTTAACTACACCATAAACTCTTAGTGCCTCCTTAGTGCCTCCTCCCCCAGTTTGGCTATGGTATTCTACCCATTTGTTAGGACTGCAGATGCATCCTTGAAGGACATAGTACAGTTTTGTACCTACCATAAATGTAGATGTCCGAGAGGTATGCATCTGCAGTCAGGATTACCCACCCTCCTTCCCTCTGTGGTACTCCTAGGGTATTTGCCCATCTTGTAGCTAGCTGGGGAATCTATTATGGTGTATTTGTTTGTATATATGTATATACATGTTTATTTCTATTTGCTCTCTATTGTTTGGAAACATTTGCATTTATCCAAATTTAGCCTTCCTAGAGGGCACCTGGCATCTGGGGCAAGAAACACTGAGGAAAATGGCGTCGGCTGATGCCTTTATACCCGCTGAACTGCAGCTATGACGTCGGGTGAAGTGTGACATCAGCCGAGGCCAGACCCAGACTTTGGAATCCGGCCGACCGAAGGGCTGCCTGAGGCCAGGACAACCCATTTGTTAGGACTGAAGATGCATACCTCTCGGACATCTACATTTATGGTAGGTACAAAACTGTACTTTTTCTTCTAGCAACGCACATTCCCGGGAGTGCCAGCGTGATAGCAGACAGTCTCAGCAGGTGCATTCTTCAGCCTCACGAGTGGCCCCTGAATCCCTTGATAGCAGCGGAGATCTTCCACCGCTGGGGCTGTCCTTACTGTGACCTCTTTGCATCCCAGACCAACTACACATGCAGCAACTACTTCGCCCTGATTCCCCCTCCGGGACAGTCACCCAGGGATGCTCTAGTCCACGATTGGCCCTCTGGTCTTCTTACGCATTTCCACCCTTTCCCCTCATTCCCCAGTTTCTGAAGAAAGCCCGTCGGTTGAAGAGCAAGGTGATCCTAATAGCATCATATTGGCCTCGACAGATTTGGTTCTCCTTCCTTTGGTCTCGCCTACTAGATCGACCATGGATTCTCTATCTAACCCCGGAGTTGATCTCACACCCACAGAACCTGATTCATCCCAACCTGAACAGCCTGAAGCTAACAGCTTGGCTACTCCAATTCCCTTGATTGCAAGGCAGAATGATCTTTCTTTACCAGTATGTGATTTTCTCATTGCTTCTCATAAGCCTTCCACTAGAATTACTTATATGCGGAAGTGGAAAAGATTTACCTGTTTGTTGGCTGAAAGATAAACAAGTAGACCCCTTTTCAGCACCAGTGTAGATAATATAAGACTATCTGGCCGACCTTTTTCAATTGGGTCTATCGGCCTCTATTATTAGAGTTCATTTGGCTGCAATTTCTAATTTTCATGAGGGTGTCCAAGATTCCTCTGTTATGTCCCATAAATTGTACAAGACCTTCATAAAAGGTGTGAATCATCTGAAGCCACCTTTTAGAGAACCTATTCAACCATGGGATTTATCATTAGTTCTACAAGCTCTGACAATGTCACCTTTTGAACCAGCCTCTTCTTGTGACCTCAAGTATTTGTCATGGAAAACCTTGTTTTTATTCGCCATTACTTCTGCCAGACGTATTTCTGAGCTTCAAGCTTATCTCTTTTTAATGCATGCTGTGGGATATTTCACATTTACTTATTCTGCCTCCAAATTGGGCATATGGGGCTTTCATTTTATGCCTTATGTGAAGGACAGCATACTCAAGAATGCAGCCCTCCCCAATGCGATATACTGCACTGCGAGTACTGGAGAATGAATCCAAATACCGAGTGTGGGAGTATTAGAGAACGAATCCAAATACCGAATGTGAAAGTAGAACCTCACAGTCTTTTGATCTTCCAGCACTAAGGGCGAGACTGCCACGTGTTGAGCCACTGACACTGTAAATGTGAAACTCCTCCTCAGCCTGTCAGATCCAATCTAATGCACAGCACATCCAAGATCTTTCTGGGAGCCATACTGGTCACAACCTGGGAAAAGGGTCTTTCTACCTCCTGGAAATTAATGCTTGTACAAGTCTTGTTACTGCAGTAGTCACATGATATCTCATCATCACATTGCCTCACAGCAAGGACATTCTTCATGTCCTGCCATGCATATAGGAATGTCTGTATGAGAGCTTCCCAAATTAGACTCATTGTGGGGGATTCCATTTGATTAGTACCTTTGTAGTCAAACTTCTAGCTATCTCTGCTGTAGACATAGTCTGGAGTGGACATACACGTGCAAAAATGTAAGATGTAGCATTAGTAGACCCACAAACAGAGGATGCCATATAAATGGTAGCAGTAATACTGGCTATGAAAGCATTCAGCATTCACTCAGATTTTGGAATGCAATAGTCTTGCACGTAGCCACAGATGATACTGTAGTCACGTGGTACGTGGGGAGCACACACATACTATCTTTATATATTAGCTGCGTAACCATAGGCGTTAGCGTTTCAGTGAAACATGACTCTTGGGGATCTTTGCATTCCATCAGGAATTGAGCAGCATGTCAAACATCTTTAGCAAACTAAACACCAACAACCATGAAGTGTAGTGGCAAAATGAGAGTAACAGAAAACTTGCAAACTTCTACAAACAATCTTCAGATACACAGATAAACAGGATGTCCTTTTGCTCATATGTTGCAGTATTCATAATATGAGGGAGTCCGCCACCGGCTGACTCGAACGTTTAGCCAGTATACAAACGCCTAAATCTACTGTGAGGTACATGGGACGTCACACATAGAACTAGTCTGACGTTGGGTAAAACGACACTGGCATGTACCAAGCCTCAGAACATTTCTGACACCAGTCAGAACGTCTTCACCAATTGTTGCTCATCTGCGAAGTTGCAGGTTCCAATCTGTGTCTTTTTTTGCCTAGGCCCCAACCACGACCATACCTTCTGTGTGATTTGCAAAGCCTTTTCCCCAAGACCCTGCATAGTTGTCTAGCCTACCTGAATCAATATTTAGAGAACCAGTGCCTTAAGCGCGTAGCACGCGATGCCATGGGAAGTACGTCAGGCCCTTCAGGTGAGCCAGTTCTTTAGAAGGCCAAGAAATCTAGGCCTGAGTTATCTGTTGCTCCTCCAATTCTGGACGTCTCTCCTGAGGCCGATGTTCAGAGTCACTAGGCGATTCTTCAGCAGGTACCACAGTGGAGGCCATGAAGGATCCTACTAGCACGTTCTCTGGGGATATGCAGATGTCCATTGTGGATGTTGGGGGGGTGGGGGTGAGACCCAGGCTCATTGTTTCTGAAGGCCTGCATAGCATTCTTCAAGCCATTGTTCGCATAGCTGTCCTGACCAATATTATAGAGAGCATACTGAAGTCAGGTTCTTTGTCCTTCCCCCCACATGGATGTCCCACAAAAGAAGCAGCAGAAAACCAAGGGTCTGTATCATGTACTTGAAGAGGCATTCCATTGAACGCCTCTTCATCGACATGTAATCAGCGAAGTGACTAAACTGCGAATGTTCACATCAGCGATTTCTTTCCCTGGAAAAGAAATTGCTTGGCCATCAATGTTACTTTGCCGTTTTCTCCACTGTAGTGCAGTCTTGGAGTTGTTATATTTAGGTAGGGGGGTGTGCGGGGCGAAGCCCTCCACTTTATGTTTGAAGTGGTCTGATCTTACCAGTGAGGGATACACTTCTGGTCTGGAGCATAGAGTCCCCATGTTGGTAATGATCAGGTCCAGTATGTTTTCCCCTCTTGTGGGAGTGGTAACAAATTGTTCCATAGCATTTGAGTTTATAAATTCTAGGAACCTTTGGGCTAGGGTGTTGGAGCTAGAGTAATGCTCCCAGTCTATGTTTGGGTAGTTGAAGTCGCCCAATATAATGGTGTTTGGAGAGACATTCATATTTTCCAGTGTTCTCAGGAAGGCCGAGTGGGGTTCCTGGGTTTGGGAGGGTGGTCTGTAGCAGGCTATAAACTGGAAGGCAGTTTTACCCACTGTTAGTTGCACATGGATAGTCTCTGATGCTTCATGCTGTGCCACCAACCTGGAGGTGTGGGTATCTTTGACGAATATTGATACTCCCCCTCCTTTTGTGGTTCGGTCCAAGTTTTGGGGCCGAAAAGCATGGTATGAGGTATAACCTGGTAGTGCTGGGGTGCTCTCGGGAGCCTTGAACCAGGATGTCCTTCAAGGATGCATCTGCAGTCATCACATATGGGTTGTCCTGCCTCAGGCAGCCCTTCGGTCGGCCGGATTCCAAAGTCTGGGTCCGGCGTCGGCTGATGTCGCACTTTCCCCGACATCAGAGCGCCTGGGGTATAAAAGCATCAGCCGACGCCATCTTCCTCAGTCTTTCTTGCCTCGTGATGCCCGAAGCAGAAGCAGTTCACAAGTGCCGGTCGGCCAGCTCCTGTAATTCAGCTACCGAAGACTTCAAAAAGCTAAGTACCCCGTTGGGGACTCTTTCTTGCCTCAGACGATTCAGTATTACAAGAGACAAATGGACACTACAAATAATAGACAAAGGATACAGGTTCCATTTTCACACATTACCAAAAAGAAGTGGCATGCCAGACCTGCCACCAAATCAAAGGGCAGAGGCTTTGAAACAAATCTCCAGCTTAATGCAAATGAAAGCTATAGAAAAGGTTCCTCTCACGGAACAAGGCCAAGGATTTTATTCCAGACTATTCCTTGTTCCAAGAAAATAAAAGCAATGGAGGCCTATTCTCGACTTGTCCGCACTGAATACTTATCTCATTGTACCAAAGTTCAAAATGCTGACTCTACAGCAACTCCTTCCCATGCTGGGCAAGGGGTCTTGGCTGGTAACTCTAGACTTCAAGGAGGCATACCTGCATGTCCCTATAAGACAAAGTTGCAGAAGACACCTCAGATTTCTTGCAGGTTCAGAGCATTATCAATTCTCAGCATTGCCCTTTGGCTTATCTACTGCACCCAGAGTATTCACGAAATGCCTGGCATCAGTAATTGCACACTGCAGACTTCAGGGGATTCAAATATACCCATATCTGGACTGCCTAATACAAGCGGACAACCAACAAACTTTGGTAAAACACTTGAATTATGCCATCCACCTACTTCAGACCTTGGGATGTACAGTCAACATTCACAAATCAAGACTTGTTCCATCCCAAAGAATAACCTTTCTGGGTGCGAATCTAGATACAACCACCCAAATGGCTTTCCTCACAGAAGAAAAACAAAGTCAACTACCAGATTACTTCAAAAATCTGACAAGACAAACTCAGCTGACTGCAAGGAAAATCCTGCAGGCCCTAGGTTACATGGCTTCTTGCATCCTTCTGATTCCACAAGCAAGGCTACATATGAGGAAACTACAATGGTACCTAAGGAGTTTATGGACTCAGCACAGTCACAGCTTGGAAACTTTGATACCGCTCATTCCATGTCTTCAAAAGGAATTTTTGTGGTGGGCTCAAGCAAGCCAGTCAAACAGGGGTCTGCCCTTTAGCAAACCAATAGCCAACCAAAGCATTACAACGGACGCTTCAGACCACGGATGGGGAGCGCACATGGAGGGCAGATGCATTCAAGGTCTATGGTCACAAAAAGAGCTGCGCATGCACATAAACCAAAAGGAAATGTTGGCAGTGATACATGCAGTCGAAGCCTTCAAACCCTTTCTGCATCAAGGCCACCTACTAATAAGGACAGACAACACCACAGTTATGTGTTATATAAACAAGCAAGGAGGCACCCATTCCTATCCTCTTTGCAGACTGGCAATGAATCTACGGGAACTTTCCTTGAAACTCAATATAGAGCTGCAATCCCAGTTTGTGCCAGGGAAAGACAATATACTGGCGGACAGCTTAAGCAGAGATATCATGGATGCACACGAATGGATGCTGCACCCAGACATCTCTCTACAGATAATACAATCATGGGGGAGGCCGGACATAGATCTTTTTGCCTCCCCCCACAATCATCAGTTGAAGAGATTCTGCTCAAGGACATATCACCCACAAGCATGGAAAGTTGACGCCCTCTCTTTCAGCTGGAGAACTCTAACAGTGTATGCATTTCCACCTCTCCCATTAATGACCAAGATCTTACTGAAGATCAGGACAGAGCAGCCAAAAGTGATTCTGATAGCACCGGACTGGCCAAGACAGCACTGGTACCCACTGTTAAAGAGCATGTCACGCACGAAACCATGGCCTCTTCCTCAACGGCCACATGTTCTTCGTGTTTCACTGTTGCAGTCATAACTGTAGGGTGATCCTGCCGGCAGGCAGCCCAAGGTCGGCCAGAATCACAAAGTCTGGGTCCGGCGTCGGCTGCACAAGCTAGTACCCTGACGTCAGTACGCTCTGGTACATAGCCCTCAGCCGACGCCATCTTCTCCAGTCTTTCTTGCCGTGCGGTGGAAAGCAGCTCGCAAGTCGTTGGTTGGCGATTTTCGATCTACGTTTTTGATTGCTGTCGGTCCGAAGTTCTTACTTCTCTTCTCAAAGCTAAGTACCCCGTTGGGGAATCTTTTTCTTGTTCCTCCGATGTCAGAAAAAGTTAATTATTGTATGGCGTGTGGAAAACAGATACCTCATAAAGATTTCCACTCTTACTGTCTACCTTGCTTAGGCCCTGACCACGACGTTTCTTGTCGGTTCTGTGCCAGGTTCAATTCTCGCACTATTAAGCGTCGGTACGACTGGGCTTCAAATTACTTTGGCAGACGCTTCAATTATAGAATGTCGTTGGATTCTACTGGAATTCAAAAGAAGCGCAAAGACAAGGACAGGCCTCCGAGGTCCAAACAGGATTCGTCGCAGCTGGAGCCAGCGTCCGGTTCGGCTGTCATCAGTGAGGCGCTTTTGCAGCCTTTGTCGTCCGCCACTTCTGAACCGATGGCCGATACGGACTCCCATGGGGAGCCATCAAGGCCTATTGTTTTATCTGCTGCAGGACCTTCGGACGTCGCTCCCTTGGATGGGTCCGGAACCACTGTGCAGGTACCGGCTTCTGAGGAGGTATTCAGGCCTACTCACATCACCATTTCAAAGACAAAGGCAAAGTCCAATACTCCAGTTAAACCTAAAGTTTCTGCTCCAGCTACTTCTGAAGCTACTCCCAAGACACAGAAGCAATTGCTAAGGATGGCTGAAGATTTGCTTACAATGATTAGGGGTTCTCTCCCCCCTCCAGAGAAAAGGCCTCGACAGGATGTTCCTTTGGATTCCTCTGACCAGGCTTCTGTATCTTCTGTTTCTTCCTCTGATCAGGAATATTCCTTTCCTCCTTATGAGGATTCGGATGCAGAGGATTCCCTGCCCTCTGCTTCTCCGTCTGAGGATTTCTCTTTTGGGGAGACCTTACATGAGATGAGGGAACATTTTCATTGGGAAGGTCAGGATTATTCTGCTTCTAAGAAGAGGCTTAGGGAATTCCTTCTTCTTCCTCAACACAGGTCTTTAGCTATTCCTCCTGTTCTTGATATTGTGGATGATGCCTTTTCTGAGGCTAATTTGAATCCTGATTCCATGCCCCCTGCTCCTTCTAAGCCGGATAGGTTTTACAGGGTCCCTGATTCTCATTTATTCTTATTCAAGAACCCTTCTGCGGATCCTGAAACTATTTCTCAGGGTTCTAAGGCTGCTAAGGTTGCTTCTTCCAAAAATCCTATTCCCTCCGAGAAGGATTCTCGTGCCTTAGACAGGTGGGGTAAAAAGGTATATACTTCTGCTACCCTTGCTATTAGGGCTTTAAATTGCCAGTTTCATATGTTTAAGTATCAGCAATTTCTTTTGTCTGTTTTGAAGCAAAAGCTTGCTACCTTTCCAGCATGTGCAGAGGATAAGGAATTGCAGGATGTATTGCATGCAACTGAACAAGTGAACAAGCATAGTTTGCATTGTGGTTTTGATACTTTGGAAGCTTCTTGCAGGGCAGCCTCTGGTACTGTTATTAGGAGACATGCCTGGCTTCGTGAACAAAGTTTGCCAGAACAGGTTAAGGCTAAACTTTTAGATGCCCCTGTTCAGCATGATGTTTTATTTGGATCCAAGGCTGAAGAGGTTATTAAAAAGATGGAAGAAAAGGCAAAATCTATGCAGACTGTGAAAGATTTCTTACAAGTTCAGCCTCCTAGATTTTCCAGGAATTGGCCCTCCAAAAATTGGTCCTTTCCCACGTTTGACAGGCCTCAAAGGGGAAGATATAGACGCTCCAGAGGTCATGGTCAAGCTCAGGCCTCTTACAGATCCAGACAATGGACTGCTTCTTCACCTAGAAGGGGAGACAGATCCCAATCTCAAAGGAAGCAGACTCAATGACTCTCTCGGTTGGGCTTGGGACCCCTTACCTGGATGCCCCTCTCGGAGGAAAGCTTTCTCTTTTTTACAGAAATTGGACTCATATTACCCAGGACAAATGGGTAATGGACGTGATTTTAAGAGGCTACAAGTTCCATTTTCATACTCTGCCAAGGGTTATCGGTTGGCCAGATCTGCCAAAACATCAATGGGCAGAGGCCTTAAATCAAGTGGATGCTCTACTGGCCATGAGAGCCATAGAGCCTGTTCCTTTCTCAGAAATGGGAAAAGGCTTTTACTCAAGACTATTTCTGGTTCCAAGAAAACAAAACTCATGGAGACCTATTGTGGACCTTTCAGTGTTAAACACCTTTTTGGAAATTCCAAAATTCAAAATGCTTACTCTACAACATCTGCTTCCAGTACTCTCCCAGGGCCTTTCGGATGGTGACATTGGATTTAAAGGAGGCCTACTTACACATTCCCATCAGGCAGGAGCATGGGAAATTCCTCAGATTCAAAGCAGGCTCGAGGCACTTTCAATTCTCTGTACTGCCCTTTGGTTTATCTACTGCCCAGGGTTTTCACTAAGTGCCTGGCCCCAGTAGTGGCTTATTGCAGACTTCAGGGGATTCAGATTTACCCCTATTTGGACGACTGCCTTATCCAGGCAGACAGCAAGGACCTTTTACTTCAACATCTGGATTTTGTTCAACGTCTCTTCCTCCTCCTGGGATTTTCAGTGAACATAAAAAAGTCACAATTGATTCCTTCTCAACAAATGATATTTTTGGGAGCCCTCCTAAATACAACCTTACAAAGGGCCTTCCTTACTCCAGAAAAACAAATACAGCTGGCTTCAATTTTCAAAACCTTGGCAACCTCAACTCCGCTCACTGCAAGGAAATTCCTGCAGGCACTGGGCTATATGGCTTCATGCATTCTGTTAATTCCAAATGCAAGGCTTCATATGAGAAAGCTTCAATGGTACCTGAAAAGTGTATGGTCACAGCATTACCAAGATCTGGACACTTTGATTCCTCTGATCCCCTGCCTCCAGAAGGAGTTCCTTTGGTGGTCCAGGGTGTGCGCTTTAAACGAAGGGAAGCCTTTTCGTCTACCTCAACCTTCTCAAATCATAACCACGGATGCCTCGGATTATGCTTGGGGAGCACATTTTCTAAACAATTGCCAGCAGGGACCTGGACAAAGAATCACCTTCACTGGCACATCAATCTGAAGGAAATGTTGGCAGTTCAAAATGCTCTTCTAGCCTTCAAGACCCTTTTGCAACCAGGGCCTCTTCTAATTCGTACAGACAACACCACAGTCATGTGGTACATAAACAAGCAGGGGGGCTCACATTCATACCCCCTTTTCAGACTAGCTATGACTTTATGGGACATAGCTCTAAGTCTGAATCTGCATCTTCAGGCTCAATTTATTCCAGGAAAGCAGAATCTCTTAGCAGACAGCCTAAGCAGAAACATTTTGGATCGTCACGAATGGATGCTAGACACCAACTTATTCAACAGGATAACTGCAGTTTGGGGGTGTCCCCAGATAGATCTGTTTGCATCCCATCTCAATCATCAGCTGCCTCTCTTTTACACCAGGTCCTTCCACAAAACAGCTTGGAAAGTGGATGCCCTGTCATTCAGTTGGAGGAACCTTTTGGGATATGCCTTCCCTCCTCTTCCTCTTCTTCCCCAGATATTACTGAAGATAAAACAGGACAAGCCCAAGTTCATCATCTTGATTGCTCCAAATTGGCCTCGACAGTTTTGGTATCCGACCTTACAACATCTGTGCTTGGAACCTCCTTGGATCCTTCCTCTGTACCCTTCTCTTCTGTCCCAGCATCAGGGTCAGATGCTACACCCTCATCTCAAGACCCTTTGCCTGGCAGCTTGGCTCTTCAAGGAAATTTGATTTCTTCTAAGCTCCCCAAACAAGTTTTGGATGTTCTTCTAGAAGCCAGACGGCCTAGCACTAGGAAATCCTATGCCTCTAAATGGAAAAGGTTTTGTATTTGGATGCAGGACCGTGGCTCTAATCCTTTTGTGCCTGATCTCTCGTCTATTTTGCTTTACCTTTCAGACCTTTTGTCTAAAGGCCTTTCCTTTTCTTCCATTAAGATTCATGCTTCTGCTATATCTGCTCATTTTAATACTGACCCTCCTGTTTTTTCTCATCCATTGGTGAAACAATTCTTGAGAGGAGCTAAGAATTTGAGGCCTCCCAGGACCCCTCCTGTCCCTGCCTGGGATCTTAACTATGTTTTGGAAAAACTCACTTTGCCTCCTTTTGAGCCTGCTGCGGCTTCTGATATTAAATTTTTATCCTGGAAGACAGTTCTTTTGTTAGCATTGACTTCTACCAGAAGGGTTTCAGAGTTGCAAGCTCTTATGGCTGTGGAACCATACCTAATTTTCCATCTTGACAGAGTATCCTTGAGGACCAATCCTACTTTCATGCCTAAGGTGATTTCAAAAGTTGCTTTAAATCAGACAATTCACCTTCCTACCTTCTTTCCTAATCCTCAAAATAAAGGGGAAAGGATTTTGCATTCATTGGACATACACAGACAGTTACTATTTTACTTGGACAAGACTAAAGAGTTCAGAAAATCTAACCAATTGTTTGTTTCTTTTGCCTCCAGTTCTCTTGGAAAGGCCATTTCCAAACAAGCTATTTCCAAATGGATTGCTTATGGAATAAGATTTTGTTACACTCATCATGGGAAACAGTTACCAGGTACTGTGAGAAGTCATTCTACTAGAGCAGCTGCCACTTCTACTGCTTTTCTCAGAGGAGTCCCTACCAAGGATATCTTGGAAGCTGCCACTTGGAGTTCTGTGCATACCTTTTCCAAGCACTACAATCTCCCTTTGTATTCTAAGACCAGGGCAGGTTTTGCCTCTGCTGTTTTGCAGGGCCTTCTTGCTGCCCCTTCTTCTATCTAGCCTCCTCCCTTTCTTCACTGCTTTGGGATTCCACCCTACAGTTATGACTGCAACAGTGAAACACGAAGAACATAGTACAGTTGTGTACACCTACCATAAATGTAGATGTTCGAGTGTCTTCACTGTTGCAGTCGGTGTTTCCCTCCCTCCTATCCCCTCTTGTTTCACTTTATGGTGTGTTTGTGTTTCCTTGTGGGACTCATTTTTTGCTTATTGGGGATTTCTGACATCTGGGGCAAGAAAGGCTGGAGAAGATGGCGTCGGCTGAGGGCTATGTACCAGAGCGTACTGACGTCAGGGTACTAGCTTGTGCAGCCGACGCCGGACCCAGACTTTGTGATTCTGGCCAACCTCGGGCTGCCTGTCAGCAGGATCACCCTACAGTTATGACTGCAACAGTGAAGACACTCGAACATCTACATTTATGGTAGGTGTACACAACTGTACTTTCTCCTGACACAGCACAATTTCAAAACTCTGCATTCCAACCTGAAAACCTTGCAACTAACAGCCTGGAAAATACCTTGACTCCTCCCCAGGATAAGCTATCCCAGAGAGTGCAGGAAATTATCATGGAAGCTCGCCGGCCTTCCACAAGAAAGGCATATTCAGCAAAATGGAAAAGATTTCACATTTGGAACATAACAAAGGGCCTAGATGCGACAGTGATGAACATGGCACATATCCTGGAATACTTGGCAGACATGTTCCACAATGGTCTGCCTTACTCTTCCATTAAAATTCATGCTTCAGCAATTTCAGCAGAGTACAATACTGATCCACCTGTCTTCTCTCATCCTCTCCTAAGACAGTTTCTAAGAGGAATTAAAAACATCAAGCCTCCAAGGAAACCACCACTGCCTACTTGGGACCTTAACTTCGTGTTGGAAAAACTAACACTGCCTCCCTTTGAACCAGCAGCAACTGCAGAACTACAGTTCCTGTCTTGGAAGACTGCCTTCCTTCTGGCCATAACCTCAGCAAGAAGCATATCTGAGTTACAGGCCCTCATGGCAGTACAGTCATTTATTATTTTTCATCAGGACAGAGTCTCATTGAGAACCAATCCTACATTTATGCCAAAGGTGGTATCCAGGGTCTCATTAAACCAAGCTATTCACTTGCCTACCTTCTTTCCAAATCCACAAAACAAAGGGGAGAAACTTCTGCTTACCCTGGACATACACAGACAGTTGCGCTACTACTTGGACAGAACTAAAAGTTACAGAAAAACTGACCAGCTGTTGGTAGCATATGCTGCTCGTGCACAAGGAAAAGCAATTTCCAAACAGACAATTTCAAAATGGATAGGGAATTGCATTTGTTTTTGTTACTCCTTTCATGGAAAAACTGTGCCAGCTAACATTAGACCTCATTTCACGAGAGCCACAGCCACCTCCACAGCCTTCTTAAGAGGGGTGGCTACCAAGGACATTTTAGAAGCTGCTACATGGAGCTCCGTGCATACATTTTCCAAGCATTACAATTTACCTTTATATTCCAGCTCCAGAGCAGGCTTTGCTACGGCAGTCCTGCAGGGCATTTTAGCTACACCATCCTTTTCATAGATCCTCCACCCCCAGATTGGCTATGGTATTCTACCCATATGTGATGACTGCAGATGCATCCTTGAAGGACATAGTACAGTTTTGTACCTACCATAAATGTAGATGTCCGATAGGTATGCATCTGCAGTCAGGTTTACCCTCCCTCCTTCCCCTCTGTGGTATTTCTTGGGTACTTACCCATCTTATAGCTAGCTGGGGTTATCTATTATGGTGTATTTGTTTTTATATTACTGTGCATGTTTGGATTTTTTTTTTTTTTTGCATCTCTCCAAATTTAGCCTTCCTTAGAGGGCACCTGGCATCTAGGGCAAGAAAAACTGAGGAAGATGGCGTCGGCTGATGCTTTTATACCCCAGGCGCTCTGACGTTGGGGAAAGTGCGACATCAGCCGACGCCGGACCCAGACTTTGGAATCCGGCCGACCGAAGGGCTGCCTGAGGCAGGACAAACCCATATGTGATGACTGCAGATGCATACCTATCGGACATCTACATTTATGGTAGGTACAAAACTGTACTTTTCTGTTACTGCACAGATATTGATGTTCTCCATGCGAAGGAGAGTTTTGAGTGCGTGCATCTTGAGGTTTAGACTTCTGGCGTTGAGTAGCATTACTCTTAGATGTTCTTCATCTCACATTGCTGCAGTCCTTACACTTGGGTAGTCCGCTGTCCTCGGTTGGCCCGAATATCAAAGTATTAGGCTGACGTCGGTCAAGGCGCTTAAGACTGACATCAGGACGTCAGGGTACAAATGCGCATGACCGACGTCATATCCTCAGTCTTTTTTGCCGCATGGTCCGATGCAGAAGCAGCGTTGCAAGTGCCGTTCGGCGTTCTGAAATTTTTCGAATTCGGAGTTTCAGACCGAGTCAAAGTTGGCTAAGTACCCCGTTGGGGAATATTTTAGTTTTTTCTTGCCTCAGTGGTTTACGGATGTCAGAAAAAGTGAATAACTGTATTTCTTGTGGGAAACAGATACGCATAGGGACTATCATACTTTGTGTATTCCTTGTTTGGGGCCTGAGCACGGCGTTGTTGGGTGTCGCTTTTGTGCTAGGTTCAATAAGCGCACTATTAGCGAAGGTTAGATTGTGCCAGGTTGGTCTTGGAAGCGGTGCAATTATAATATGGCTTTGGATGCTCCGGCGCCGCTTCTTGAAGAAGCGCAAAGACAAAGCAGCTAAACCCAGGCAAGAAGAGTCGTCCGTGCGGACGCCGGTTCTTTAGAGGCGTCAGTGGAACCGTGGTTCCGCGGAGGCTTCTCTGGAGTCCCAGGGGGAGACTTTGATATTGCAGGATGTGGCCTCTCAGGAGGCAGGTCAGGCTGAAGGGGCTTCTCAGGTTACTGTACTCCCCTCCCTTCCTAGGGTGGTTAGGCCCTCTCCTTCTGTTTCCAAGGCTTCTCCCAGAGGCAGGCCAGGTTTAGCTTCTGTTGGTGTCACTCCTAGTTCTTCAGGATCTGTGCCCAATAAGCACATGCTTAAAATGGCAGAAGATTTAATTACTTTGATTAGAGGTTCTTTGCCCCCTCCTGATAAGAGGCCTAGGGTGGAACCAGAGTTGGGGAGGTTTGAGCAGGCTTCGGATGTTTCAGAGTCTTCGGCTGAAGACTTGCAGGAGTATTCTCCTTATTCTGATTCTGATGTAGATGATTCTACTCCTTCTGCTTCTCCTCCAGAGGATTTTTCTTTTTCAGAGACTCTTCATTCCATGAGGGAACATTTTAAGTGGGAAGGTCAGGACTTCTCTGATTCCAGGAAAAGGCTTAGGGAATTTTTGCTTTTACCCCAGCATAGGCCTTTGGCTATACCTCCTGTTCTGGATGTTGTGGAGGATGTGTTTGCAGAGGCTTCACTTAATCCTGATTCTTTGCCTCCTGCTCCTGTTAAACCGGATAGGTATTACAGGGTGCCTGAGGCTCATAAATATCTTTATAAGAGTCCTAGGGCGGACCCAGGAACTGTTAGTCAGGGACCTAAGGGTGTCAAGGCCTCTGTTGTAAAAAATCCGGTTCCTCCAGATAAAGAGGCCAGAGCTTTGGATAGATGGGGAAAGAAAGTTTATACTTCTTCCACCTTAGCTATGAGGGCTTTGAATTGCCAGTTTCACATGTTGAAATATCAAAACTATCTTCTTTCTCAATTGAAGTCTAAGGTAGATGCTCTGGCAGAAGGCATTGAGTGTAAAGAATTACAAGATTTGGTACATGTCTCTGAACAGGTGGGTAAGCATTCTTTACAATGTGGTTTTGATGCTGTACAGGCCTCGTCTAGGGTGGCTGCCACTGGGTCAGTTCTTCGCAGGCACGCCTGGCTGAGGGATCAGAATTTATCTGACCATGTTAAGTCAAGGATTTTGGATGCTCCTTTACAGTCTGATGTGTTGTTTGGTTCACCTGTGGAGTCAGTCTTGAAGAAAATGGAAGACAAGGCTAAGTCTATGCAGGCTGTTAAAGATTTTTGCAAGTTCAGCCTCCGAAGTTTAGTAGGAATTGGCCTGCTAAGGGGTGGACGTACCCTTCTTATGATTCACAGTCTAGGGGTAGATCTAGACGTGGTAGGTGCAGAGCTCAGAGCTCCTTCAGACCTAGAACAGGGAGTTCACCTGCACAATCTTCGGGTGAGGGCAGGGGCCAGTCCTTTCGTAAACAGACCCAATGACCTACCTTTTCAGCTGCCAGATCCTTCTTGCCTGGCAGCACCTTTGGGAGGAAGGTTGGCACTCTTCAAGGAAAATTGGAGTTTGATTACCCAAGACAGATGGGTATTGGATATCATACACCAAGGTTACAAGTTTTATTTCCATACCTTGCCTCCTTTCAAAGGCATGCCGGACGTTCCTCCTCAGCAAAGACTAGAGGCTCACAAACAAATTTCTCTGCTGCTTCAAATAGGGGCCATACAACGGTCCCTCTGCCAGAAGTGGGCCTAGGATTTTATTCTCGCCTGTTCCTAGTACCAAAGAAGGGGAACACGTGGAGACCAATTTTGGATTTATCTATCCTCAACACTTATCTGGACATTCCCAAGTTCAAAATGTTGACGTTACAACAGCTTTTACCTCTGCTGGGCAAAGATCACTGGATGGTGACTCTGGATCTCAAGGAGGCTTACCTTCATGTTCCTATCAGGCTAAGTTGCAGGAAGTATCTGCGTTTCGGCTGGGACTTCTCATTATCAGTTCTCTGCATTGCCCTTTGGCTTATCTACTGCGCCCAGAGTGTTCACGAAGGTTCTGGCTCCAGTGATAGCTTTCTTCAGGCTAAGAGGAATACAGATCTATACTTATTTGGACGATTGCCTGATTCTGGCCCAAGGAAAGGACGAACTTCTTCATCATTTACAATATGTGATAGCAGTGCTAAGATGCCTGGGGTATTCTGTGAACGAAATAAAGTCCAGTCTAGTACCCTCTCAGGACATGTGCTTTCTGGGTGTGAGACTGAATACAGCATCCCAGATGGCCTTTTTGACCCCGGAGAAACAAAAGAATCTTTCTCTTTACTTCCATCAATTGTCTCATCAGTCCAGGCTGACTGCAAGGACAGTCCTTCAAGCCTTGGGTTCATGGCATCTTGTATTCTGGTGCTTCCCAATGCCAAACTGCATATGAGGAAGCTACAATGGTATCTCAAAAATGTATGGACACAGCACTGCCAAGATATGGACACTGTCATTCAGATAATACCTTGCATTCAAAAGGAATTTTTGTGGTGGGCTCAGGAATGTCACCTAAACAAGGGACTCTCTGTGACCCGGCCAGAGGCGAGTCAGATTCTAACGACAGATGCCTCAGACAAAGCTTGGGAGCTCATCTAAATGGAAAGTGGGTACAAGACACGTGGCCTGCCAGACTTCAACATCTACATATCAACTTGAAGGAGATGTTAGCAGTCCAATTTGCATTAATAGCTTTCAAGGATTTACTTCTTCCAGGGCAGGTGTTGGTTCTAACAGACAACACAACTGTCATGTGGTACATCAACAAGCAAGGGGAACTCATTCTTATCCTCTATGCAGACAAGCAATGATTTTGTGGGAGACTGCTCTCAGTTTACAGCTAAATCTTCAGGCAAGGTTTCTGCCGGAGCACAGAACTCCTTAGCAGATGTGTTGAGCAGACAAATTATGGATCCCCACAGTGGAAATTGGATCCTCATGTATTTCAGAAATTGACAGTGTTATGGGGAACTCCAGACATAGATCTGTTCGCTTTTCCACTAAACTACCAGCTGCCAAAGTTTTGCACAAAAAGGTTTCATCCCACAGCTTGGAAAGTGGATGCTCTTTCATTCAATTGGAGCAATCTTCATGTGTATGCCTTTCCACCTCTGCCTCTCCTCCCAAAGGTACTCCTGAAGGTCAGACAGGACAAGCCAAAGATGATTTTAGTAGCTCCAGATTGGCCTCGACAGCACTGGTACCCATTACTGAGAAGTCTGGTACGGGAGCCTCCATGGCCTTTGCCTTGATTCCACACCTGCTGTCTCAGGAGAACAGTCATTTACTCAATGTCAAACTTCACTCTCTTCACCTAACAGCCTGGCATATTCTGTTTTAAACCCTGGAGGGTCTCAGCTTCCACAGCAAGTTTTGAATGTTATTTTGGAGGCCAGAAGGCCTAGTACAAGGAAAGTGTACGCAGATAAATGGAAGAGATTTTTATTTTGGAGTACAGCAAAGGAATTTGATGTTTCTAAGCCTAATTTAAGTGTGGCTCTTCAATATCTTACTGAGTTACTGGACAAAGGTTTGTCCTTCTCTTCTATTAAGGTTCATGCTGCAGCAATTTCTGCTCACTATGACTGTGACCCACCATTGTTTTCTCATCCTTTGTTTAAGCAATTCCTTAGAGGGGCAAAGAATATAAGACCCCCGTAGAGCTCCTACTCCTGCTTGGGATCTCAATTTTGTGTTGGAGAAACTCACTCTACAACCTTTTGAGCCTGCAGCTACTGCCGAGTTGAAATATTTATCATGGAAGACTGCTTTTTTGTTGGCCATTACCTCTGCGAGAAGGGTTTCTGAATTACAGGCCCTTATGGCGGTTGAGCCTTTCTTAATTTTCCATAAGGATAGGGTATCTTTGCGTACTAATCCTTCCTTTATGCCTAAAGTGGTTTCTAGTGTGGCTTTAAACCAAACTATTCATTTGCCTACTTTTTATGCAAACCCCCAAAATAAAGGGGAAAAGATTTTGCACACTTTGGATATACACAGGCAGTTGCGATATTATTTGAGCAGAACTAAAGGGTTCAGGCAGTCTCAGCAGTTATTTGTTTCATTTGCTTTGGGTTCTCAGGGCAAGCCTGTGTCAAAACAAACTATTTCTAAGTGGATTGGGTTTTGTATTGCTTTCTGTTATTCCCATCATGGTAAGGAGATTCCAGCTGGGATTAGGCCTCATTCCACTAGGGCTACTGCCACTTCTACAGCGTTTTTAAGAGGGGTGGCAACTAAAGATATTTTGGAGGCAGCTACTTGGAGTTCAGTGCATACTTTCTCTAAGCATTACCACCTTCCACTTTACTCTAAATCTAGGGCTGGTTTTGCCACTGCAATTTTACAGGGCATTTTGGCAGCTCCTACTGCTTTATAGTTTGCCATCCTCCCTTACCTCTGCTTTGGGATTCTACCCAAGTGTAAGGACTGCAGCAATGTGAGATGAAGAACATAGTACAGTTTTGTACCTACCATAAATGTAGATGTTCGAAGATCCACATTGCTGCAGTCCAATTTACCCTCCCTCCTTCCCCTCTGTAGTTAGAGGCGGTTGTGTGGTTTGGGTTGTGAATATTGTGGATATTGTATATATTGTACATATGCTTAGTGCAAGGGTGGTTGGTTGTTTTTTGCTGTCTTTTGGTTTTGACCTTTCTTTTTAGGGTCTTCTGACATCTGGGGCAAGAAAAGACTGAGGATATGACGTCGGTCATGCGCATTTGTACCCTGACGTCCTGATGTCAGTCTTAAGCGCCTTGACCGACGTCGTCCTAATACTTTGATATTCGGGCCGACCGAGGACAGCGGACTACCCAAGTGTAAGGACTGCAGCAATGTGGATCTTCGAACATCTACATTTATGGTAGGTACAAAACTGTACTTTTCTTATCCCTTGTGATACCTATGGAGGTGGGTTTGTCTTTTGAGCCTTGCCTAAAAAAGGCACTATGGGGGAAGCAAGAGCCTTTACCAATAACCGAAAGCCCAGGGGTGACAGGTGCAAGCCGTTCCTAGCGAAGCATCGTGGCTTGTCGAGCATGTTGTCCCAGGCTGACAGGCATTGGATCCCCTTTGAATGACACCAATACTTAAGCCAATTGTTCATCTTGTCTTCATATTGTGGTATCATTCTTGGTGAGGGTAAGATGCTACTCAAGGTCAGGGTCATACCGGCCTTGGCTACATGCTCAGAGAGCTCCTCTATGTCTCTTTTCATGTAGTCCAGGGAGGTACGTCTCAGGTCATTCATACCAGCATGGACAATGACCGAGTCATATTTGTACTTGCCTTGGAGTGACCTGAGTGCTTGTGTTATGTGGCGGATCCTAGCGCCCGACAGGCAGCTCACCATGACGTTCTCCTTGTTCAGCCTGGTGAGCGGGACGATAGAGTCACCTATTACAAGTGTATCAGGTGTGTTGTTTAGCCTTAAGGGCTGTGAATGTTTTTTTCTGTAAAAGCTTATTTTTCTGCCATATACCCTTGTTTACCAATGTATCTGTCTCTCTCTTCACTTTTTCAGGGTAAACAGTTTGCAAAAGGCATCCTTCACGTCAGGCCTTCAAGAAAATCTATCTACTCTAAATTTCTGCGCTTAGTAGACCATTTTACTGGTACTATTGACATCAACTAAAATAGTCTGAGTTAGAAGCTCCTGTGACTTTTCCTGCTTTCCTTATTTTATAAAGTCCTTTTATGCCTACAGCTGTGAATGCGCTGTGTTTAATCCAGTCCATTAATTTTTGTCACATTTCCCTCCAGTGCTCAAAATAATGGAAAGAAAATTCTACATTTAGTAGATGTTCTCAGACAGCTTCGATTCTGTTTGAAAAAGGACAACCTATTTTCATGCCCTGATAAGAAACAAATCAGTCTGATTTCTTTAGTCTTATCCAAGCTGTTTTCTAGATGGATTTCACTTGCTATCTCCATTTCCCCTTTTGTGTAGGCCCATCAAGGGCAGATCAAAGCTCATTCTGCTAGGGCTGTTGCTTCTTCCTGGGCCTTTTTCAAGGATCTGGACTCTAAAAATGTGTTAGAAGCAGCTACTTGGTCTTTTATGCATACTTCTACTGTGCGCTGCGAGATATTTTTTCTAGAGTCAGAACTGTGTTTGCCAGGTCCATTCCGACTCAAGTTCTATTTCTCAGTCTTCCTTTCTGTTAGTGTTAAAACTTAGGAATCGTTCCAACAGTGAGCAATACTCGTTCCAACAGTGAGCAATACTGCAGCAGTGATCAAATGAAGGGCATAGTAGTGTTGCATAAGAACTTGTCATAAACAGTGGTTATCCGAGTAGGTCACTGTTGCAGTATGTGCACCTTCCCTCCTTCCCCCCTTCCCCCCTTTTATACCTTCTTTTCTTGTTTTTTGGACAAGGTGGACCCATTTTTCCTCCTTCCATGTTGACATGATTGTAGTTCCTATGCCTTTGCCTTCTTGAGTCTCATTTTTCTCTCTCTGGGGCAGGAAAGCTGAGAGGACCTTTGCACCCTTATGTCCCTCATGTACCTGCATGTATTCTTGTGCATCAGTTGCGAGTCAGATGTATAGCATGAAAAGAAGGCCCCCCCCCCAAGCTTTAGTATGCTGGCCCGGATGGTCAGCATCCTTGACAAGAAACTTCCCAGCAGTAAGCAATACTTCATCTGAGATTTGTTCAGGCATCTACTGGTATGGTAAGCTCTTAATACAATTTACACTGTGCTCTGACTATTAAAGAACATGTGGGCATAAGGACACAAGATGTGAAACTGAATTTTGTTTAGTGAGCTTGGAAGAGATGGGTAGAAAATTACAAAAGTGAGCTTTTCCCCAAAATAAAGTATATTGTGCCTTGAGAGGTTATCAAGATTTTTTAAGGTAATGTAGTTCTTGTCAGAAGTGAGAGCATTTTTTAATTAAATTTCATTTCCTCCATGCAGCAGCTTTGTCAGCGAACAAAACAAGTCTGAATCATTGAAGTTTCTCATTCAGCTTTTAATGCAAAGGTAATTTCATTTTAAAGTTCCTGTTATAAATGTAAAATAAAGCTCTAAACAAGTAATGAAAGCATGCCATAAGACCTGAGCATTACAGTCATCATTTTGAATATATGGATTTTTTGTGACGTGTGAGAATTTGTTTATTGTAATAACTCCTGTCCTAGGTAATGAAAAAAGTTGTGGATTACAGAAAAAATGGCTTTCAAATTTTTCTTAAAAAACGTACTTTCCCATTTATGTGTGTGTGTGTGTATTTATACACACATATAAATATATATATATATATATATATATATATGTGTGTGTGTGTGTGTGTATGCATATATTATATGTGTGTGTGTGTGTGTGTATATATATATATATATATATATATGTGTGTGTGTGTATGTATATATATATATATATATATATATATATATATATATATATATATATATATATATATAAACAGAACTCATAAGTGTGCTGAGTTTCATAGGCAATTTTTAGCCTACACTGTTAATGCTTTGGTGCTTGAATTAACTCATCCCGTTTGGTGTTCATTTGGATTTGCTGTGATTAGTGAAGATAACTGAGGTCATATCATAGATAATTTGAGGGGATCCATGCCATGGGATAAAGTATTTAGGAGAAGCCAGTGTCCATTAGTCATAAGGCAGCGACAGTCCTGAGGTAAGTTTTTTATTAATAGGTCCAAATTGCACTTGAATATGGAGAGGGATATACTCTATGAAAGAATCGATAAGACTGTATTATACTGGAATTAACTGGAAACAACTGAAGTGAGACTGACGTGAAAGTCTTTATCTGTTAATTACACAAATTTGTGCTGAACAGGTGCCAGTGTGTCCTTTATCGGCCAAGTCTTTGTACTTTCTCAATATAGTCTGCAAACACTGTGGTTTGGCTAATGTTTTATTAGATGTTAATATCTGAATGCTCTTTTTAATAACAGTGCTGATGAACAATAGCAGTCTGTAGAAATTCTAGAATGCTGGATAACGATAACAGTGCTGATAAATATATCCAAAGTTTCTGCACGCATATTCTGATTCTCCTGAATAATATCAACTGAAACAGTCTTTTCCTCCAGAATAGTATGGATGTTTGACTCGACTTCTGCACTCGGACTCGAGTGTCTGTACTGTAAAGACCCTTTTAACATATCGGTCCAAAAGCTAACTTACTGACTTCCCTGAATGTGTCTGAAGTATATCCTGATAATATCAAAACTGTCTGTTTTACACGCCTCTTTAGCCTTAGTTTCCAAGCCTTGTCTTGCATGTGCCTCACAGCCTGTTCTTTATTTAGCATTCCATTGCAAGTAGACATTCCTTTCCCTTGAGAAAGGAGCATTCTGTATTTCTGCACATCTCATGCTTAGCCAGCAAGTGTATGTTTTCCTTTCAAATGAATAGTCTTTCCCTGAAACTGAATGCATGCATGAAAACACTTGCCTGACTATTTTCAAGCCTATTATTTTACCTTAATGTACTATAGTGACCTCACTAAGAATACCTTCAGTCTAGCACTTTGTTTTATCTGGATGGTGAGTTGGTTCCAGAGTAGTGGTATCCTCTTCCCAATATACCTGTCCCTCCAAACTGTTCTGTTGATGTTGAAAATATTTAAATCCCTAAAACGAGTATTTCTGATGATATTTAACTTGCTGATGTACAGTAAATCCATTAGTATTTGGTCAAAGGATGCCTAGTGTGCCAGATGCAGATGACCTCTTAGCAGTCTGTAGGGTACAGAGTATGATGAAAGGATTTTGAGTAGGTCCATTTAGGACATATTGTTAATGCCTTTTATCCTTTAAGTAAGATATCTTGTATCCTTTAAGAAATGTATCTCTGTGGGTGATTCAGTCATTACATGTGTCTGTTATCTTTACATGCCAAAGGGGGCATTATACTCAATGATTGGCCTAATGAGGCTGAGAAGAGGGAGCATTATATCCCTAGATTCAGACACAGTCCTTTTGTGTTTATAAGCTATGCAGTATAGATGGACTTTCTTATAACAGTAAACATGTTATTTGAAAGTTAGGTAACTGTCTATGTAAGTTCACAAATCCCAAACAACCAGGTGAATTATGGGCATATTGTCAGTGTGGCAGTTCCCCAGGGTAGATGACTTCCCAAAGGATATACTGGTGCATTTTCCTGCATTTAGTTTCACTTCATGATTCTGGTATCAGTTATTTATTTGGGACCAACCTTCCCACAGGATGGTTAATTCATTTGCGGATTCAATGACTGCTCCTAGGTTGCAGTCATCTGTATACTTGGTCAACCAGAATTCTTTGGTATTAGCTTTTACTTCAGAGAAGTAGATGCCAAACAGGAGAGGGCCCAGCACAGATCCTTGGGAGACTCCATTGGTAGCTGGTCTCTTTGTGGAGATAGCATTCCCTGTTTTGATTTTCTGTGTCCTGTCTGTAAGTCAGTTGGCAGTCCAATAGGTGACATATGAGTTTATTCCCATTTTATTTAGCTTTTCTACTATGCTTGAGAGGGGGGTTGTGTCAATAGCTTTGGCCAGGTCAATGTAATAATAATAATAATTATTATTATTATTTAATTTATTTTTTATTGTTGTTGTTGTTTATTTATTTTTTGTCAACAAAGCAATATTCTGTTTCGATAGTGTTTTTTCCAGTCTGGACTAATGCAGAATTCCCTGCAGTGATGTGCCTTTTAGAAAGACCAGCATCTGTATCTTTCACTGGCTTAGCTTCCTGCTTCTACACATTGAGAATAATATTGTTTTTTGGTATAGTCTCTGCTACAGTCATTTGAAATGCCATATTTTGAGACTGTAAATTTCTACATGTCGGTATACATTTTGTAAATTGTTCTAATTGGCATTTATTTATCACAGAAATTCTTGAATATTTGTTTCACTGTTCTGTTTTGCTTTGCAACTTCAGTTCTTGCCCTAAGGGCCCAGGTCATGGCTGAAACTGGGTCTGAGGACCAGTCTACTTACCCTGTTGTCAAATGTAATAAATAAAATGCATTATTTTGCAAAGTTTGTATCTAACTTGTCCGATTGCCATGCCCCGGAGGAAAAAACTGTTAGAACAAGCTGTGGCTTAAGATTATAGCTATGTACAAGCGTAATAAAAAACTCAAGAAGGTAGGTACAGGTGTATCACAGTTAAGAGTACTATGATGCAAGCAGGTCAGTTTCACTGCAAGTGGATGTCAGAATACTTTACTATAAGAAATGTGATCATATGGAAAAATAGACCATTTGTGTATTGCAAAATAATTCACAGATGCACAAAAGAGATACACTTCTATAGGAAAGAATCAATTAATATGAGTGTTTGGATGTGAAAGATTCCATGAATCTGTCTGTAGTAAAACACCAAACAAAGAAGGAACGTTGTGTCAAAGTCCAAGCACCAATAAGATAAATCCAAGAAACAAAGTAATAGGACTCTGCTGAGATTGATCCAGTAAAAAACACTATTTATTGATGTAAGCGCTTTCGGGATAGCCCTTCATGAGACATAATTTTAATACATTAAAAGCAACCATATTTAAAATACATGTCATCCAATCACTTGCTTACAAACACCTGCCTATTTTGTAGGGCGGGTTTAATAGGTAAAACATCATTAAGGCCCGGGGGTCTGTGTGCTCTCAAGTCTACAATCCATTTGGATTCTGCCAATGCTGTTCTATGCTTGATGTCACCCCCCCTGTCATTAACCCTAACATTAACTATACATCTGAATTTAAAACTGTGTGTGGGGAACAAGCTAATGTGTCTATAGAGTGCATTGCTTTCTTCACAGTTCCTAATATTACTGAGGTGTTGTAAGATCCTGACTTTTAGCATGTTGTTAGTCATTCCGATATAAAAATATGCACATTCTTCACAGTTAGCCATATAAACCAGAATGTTAAGTTGTCTATCTCGCCTTCATTCTTGCTGGATGGGTTCGGAGCCGACCTCGGCTCCGACTCGGCCACTCTAAAAGCTCGAGAGTTGGTTCCACCGGCTCGAGGCTCCCCTTATATCCCACAATGCTAGGCGAGAGTTACCTCAGATCTCGTTTGCCGCTACAGCGATCGAGGTGTTGGTTTTCTACCGGCTTCTTGGTAAGTCTATTTTCAGTAATTTAGGATACTTAAACCCCTATATTTTTAAGTTCAACTACTTTTTCCCTTAGTTTAGTGGTTTTCTACCCCCTTTTTTCTTAAAATCCCGTTTCTTTCCCACAAGAACTTAAAAGTTCTCCCTCGGCCCTTCAGGCCTTCCCCCGTTCCCTAGTGGTGTGTGTGTGTTGCTCTTAATTAAAACTTAGTTAATTGTTTTATTTTTGAGTTTTAAAATAAGATAAGTGTAATCAGTGTGTCTGACTGGGTGTGTGTGGTTACACTTTTCTTTTTTGTTATAGGATGTCTAAAGACACAAAGGTCTCAGGCTTCAAGAAGTGTGATGCGTGCTGTCAGAAAATGTCTCTGACAGACGGTCACACTTCTTGTGTCTACTGCCTGGGGCCTTTGCACCTGCAGGACTCCTGTGCTGTATGCCACGGCTTCAGTCCCAGGGTCCTGCAGGAAAGAAAGAACAAGTTGATCCTAAGGGGTCTACTTAAGCCTGAGGATTCCCTTTCTGTCTCTGGGAAGCCCTCCAAGGCTTCTAGGTCCTCGGCTCCAGCTACTGAGCCGAGACCTAACGCTTCTAAACCTGCGTCTGCATCGGCTCCGGCTGGAGCCGATGAGTCTACAGTTTCTGTGGTTCCCTCGGCTCCGGCTGGAGCCGAGGTAAAATTATTCCCTTGTCGGCTCCGACCAGACCTTCGGAGCCGACATCTAGGAAGAGATCTAGGTCACCATCCCTTGGCTCCGTTCATTCGGCTCCAGCATCTCCTCTGCTGTCTGAACGGAGCCATAAATCTCACTCCTCTAGGTCATCGAGGCTGTCGGATCATGACCTTCAGAGGGTAGTGAGTCGACTTCTTAAGTCCGAGGCACTGGCCCAAATGCTTCAGAGCCCGACTCATCAGTCGATGCCTGTCCCTGTCCATCAATATGTTCCTCCTCCGACTCCGTTGAGCTCGGGCCGGGCGTCGGAACCGAGACTGTGGTAGCGCCGGAGCCGATACAGATGTCTTCGGCTCCGTCGTCGGCTCCGATTTCTTCTTTCGAGGAATCTCGGCGCCGGACTTCCCTCGTCGGCTCTGAGGGGGTGAGTGGCATCGGACCCTTGTCCGACCCCGCTCTTCCTCTCGGAGCTTCGGCGCTGGTGAGTTCGGCTCCGACATCGGCCTCGGAGCCATCACTGTCAGTGCCGAGGGAGGATCTCAGCTTCTCGGAGCGGGGACCTCTGGCTCTGCCTGACAGGGGTGCGTTCGAGGTCATGCGGAGTGTGTTAGAGCCTGGCTCTACTCCACAGTCGGCTCCGTCCGCCCCTCCCTCTACGGTGCCTCAGGTCAAGTCGACTCACTCCCTCATCCCGGACCGCAGAGAGCCAGCTCCTCAGGAACCCCCTGTGGGGATCTCATCCTCTTCCGAGGCCTCTACAGATTTGGCGGAGGAGCCCCCTCGGAAGAGGAAGTGTAAGAGGAAACACATTGACTCACCTGAGTCCATCACATCTGACACAGATTTAGAGGATTCCGAGGGTTCCCCCCGTTCCCCTTCTGAAGATGTCTCCTTTGCAGACATTCTGGAAATCCTCAAACAGAGGGGAAATTGGCCAGCCCTCAACCCTTCGGAGGATGAATCTGTGTACCTTGAGGCGTTTGGCTCTCGTCCTTCCACCTCCTGGGTGTCTCCCCCCTTTGACCCCCTCATGCAGGTGGTAGCTAAAAAGGCATGGACGGCTCCTGATTCAGTGGACCCCACTCCCAGGAGACCCTCCAAATTCATAAAGGCACCAGCAGACAAACAGTTCTTGACAAAAGGGGTTTCTGTGGATGCTATGGTGGTTGCTGCTGCCACTAAGAAGGAACTAGCTGATCCTTCAGTACCTGTCCATCCACCTAACAAGGAATCTAGGTCCATGGACAGGTACGGGAAGCGGATGTTCTCGTCAGCGACATTTACTATGCATTTGCTGAACTACCTGTGTCATTTTACTCGTCTTCAAAGGGACTTGATCAAAGAAGCGAGTGACATGTTGAAGGACCCTACAGCTGCGGGTTTTCAAGATAAGATGAACACTCAGCTGGCTACCCTGAATTCCATAACCAACTCCTCCATGCGCCTCCTTTCTTATGCGGCTGATGGAGCGAGCAGGGCCGCAGGGACAGGTGTGGCCTTACGTAGGCATGCCTGGATGCGGCTATGCAATTTTGCGGACCCCTTCAAGACGTCTTTCACTAATTCCCCGTTCGATGGATCATCTCTCTTTGGTCCTCAAGTGAAAGAAACCTTGACTAGGTGCGAGACTGATGGCAAGACTCTTTCTGCCGTCGGAGTCCGTTTTTCTACTCCTTCTAGGCCTTACCCCAAAGGTCAGAAAAGTGGGAAAATGTGGTTCCATAAACAATCTCAAGGGACTTCGCCTGACACACAGAGTCGGTTCCCCGCCAGAGGCAGAGGCGGGAATAACAATGGTAGACGTCGCCCTCGAGGCAGGGGGGCTCCGCAGAACCAGGGCAATCGAGAAGTTTTCTCTGATAAGCCCTTTCAGCATCCCTGAGGTGTTGCCCGACTGCCCACCTTCGGAGGCAGTCGGGGGAAGATTGTCACTGTACCCAGAAGCCTGGCTATCCCTGACTCAAGACAAGTGGGTACAGTCCGTCATTTCCGAAGGCTATTCTATTCCCTTTCTTCGCATTCCAAATCAATCAAAAAAATCCCTTCCAGATGTTCCACCCGCTCAAAGGGATCTAGCGGTTTTGGAAATTTCAAAGCTGCTTGCGAAAAGAGCAATTCAGACAGTTCCAGCAGACCAGCAAGGATCCGGAATCTACTCAAGGTTCTTTTTAGTTCCAAAGAAAACAGGGGACTGGAGACCAATTTTGGATCTCAGTATCTTGAACAGATCAGTCAAGAAAACAAGATTTCGGATGGTCACGCTGCAGTCCATCCTTCCCCTATTGGGAAAAGGAAACTGGATGTGCTCTATAGACCTTCAGGATGCGTACTATCACATAAAAATGAACAGACGCTCCAGAAGATTCCTCCGCTTCAGGCTGGGAACCAGTAATTTTCAATTCAGGGCCCTGCCCTTTGGTCTCACCACTGCCCCCTGGGTGTTTACCAAATGCATGGCAGTGGTAGCTTCTCACCTGAGACGACAAGGATTCCAGGTGTTTCCATATTTGGACGACTGGCTCCTCACAGCTCCCACCAAGCATCTCCTTCTGAAGGCCAGGGATTACACTTTTCGCATTTGTCAAAACTTAGGCATTTCAATAAATTGCGAAAAGTCTGTTTTGTCGCCTTGTCGTACTATTACCTTCATAGGCAAATCTAGACACAGTAGACATGTCTGCGAGACTAACAGATCAGAGAATAACAGACATACACAAACTGGTCTCACTCCTTTTCAACAACAACAGAATCAAAGCCAGGTTAGTTCTGAAAGTGTTGGGAATTATGGCGGCGGCCATACCTCTGCTTCCATTAGCCAGATTCCACATGCGAATCCTTCAATGGATGCTCTTTACACAATGGTCATACCAGCAACTTCCAATGTCCCACACCATTTTGATCACGCAGGCGTGCAGAAATCATCTCATGTGGTGGATGTCTTTCCCTCAGCTCTTGTTGGGAAGACCCTTTGTTCCTCCCCCTCCGGTTGCTACTCTGACAACGGACGCCTCCCTGATCGGGTGGGGGGGGCATTATCAGGGCAGGACGGTCCAGGGCACATGGCAACCAGACGAATGCCACTTGCATATAAATGTTCTGGAGATGAGAGCAGTGCTTTTAGCGTTGCAAGCCCTTCAAGACTCTCTTCCCTTAGGAACGATTGCAATCCAGACAGACAATATGTCTGTAGTGTGGTACATCAACAAACAAGGCGGAACCAGGTCCTACCCCCCTGTGTCGAGAAGCACTCAGATTATGGCAATGGGCGATTTCTTCTCAGCGTTTTCTGATAGCAACGCACATCCCCGGGAAGTCCAATCAAATCGCGGACAAGTTGAGCAGAGCTATTCTCATGCCTCACGAGTGGTCTCTGAAAGACTCTGTTGTGAGAGAAATTTTTCTCAAGTGGGGTCAGCCTTGCTGCGATCTTTTTGCTACTCCCCAAAACAGCAAGTGCAGAGATTTTTTCACCCTATTCCCTTTACCAGGCCAACCCAGCAGAGACGCTCTAGTCCAAGTTTGGCCCCGGGGACTTCTGTATGCATTTCCTCCCTTCCCACTAATCTCTCAAGTGATACAGAAAGCTATCGCTCAGAAGGCCTCGTTGATCCTCATTGCTCCTTACTGGCCTCGACAGGTGTGGTTCCCCTTTCTACATCAATTTCTATTGGAGCGACCTTGGCATCTGGACCTAGTTCCAGATCTTTTGATCCACCAGTCGGGTCAGTTTCATCGCTCCCTCCCCTCTCTGAACCTCACTGCTTGGTTCCTCCAGTTCCAACCTTAGCCAGGCTTCCTCAATTATCTCACTCCGTTCGAGATATTTTGATAGCTTCCCATAAATCTTCCACTCGGAAGATTTATTTGAGTAAGTGGAAACGCTTCACATATTGGGCTCAAGGAAGGGACATAGATCCTTTCACTGCTTCCATCCAAATAGTCCTTGATTTTCTAGCTGAACTCTTCCATGCAGGTTCATCTCCTTCTACTCTTAAAGTTCAATTGGCAGCTATTTCTAACTTTCATGTGGGTATTTCTGAGTCTGCCTTAATGTCCCACAAGCTTTGCAAAGCCTTTTTGAAAGGAGTTTTTCTTCTCAGACCTCCTATAAGAAATCCTCCTTCTCTTTGGGACCTAAATTTAGTTCTTACTTCTTTGATTCTTCCCCCTTTCGAACCTGCAGCTTCCTGTTCTTTAAAATTGCTGTCATGGAAAACTCTTTTTCTGGTAGCCATTACTTCAGCTAGAAGAGTTTCGGAACTTCATGCACTCAGCTGTCGACCTCCTTATCTGTTGTTCCATAAGGACAGGGTATCCTTACGAACCAATCCGTCCTTTTTGCCTAAGGTAGCCTCGACGTCTAACCTAAATCAAAGCATTGACCTCCCTGTGTTTTTTCCAGAATATTCCAATAGGTCTGAACAAAAATTACACTGGCTAGATGTTCATCGTCAGTTAAGGTACTATTTGGATAGAACAAAACAATTCAGAAAATCTGACCAACTGTTTGTCTCCTATGCAGAAGGCAGGAAGGGACTTTCAGTTTCAAAGGTATCACTATCTAGATGGCTAACATCTCTGATTTCCCTTGTTTATGAAATTAGACACCAAAAGCTGCCTAACAAACCTAAGGCCCATTCCACCAGAGCTTTGGCTACTTCCATAGCCTTCCAAGACAGACTGCCTATTGACACCATTTGTGCAGCGCTACTTGGGCTACTCCTCACACTTTCATTTCTCATTATAAGTTGGATTTAGCTTCTAGGCATAGAGCTAACTTTGGTTCCACTGTTCTCAGGAGTCTGTTCCGTTAGGCCACCGGGACAAGGTGCTAGGGGCCTTGGTCCCATCCAGCAAGAATGAAGGCGAGATACACAACTTAACATATAGAAGTTATGATCTTACCATAACGTTCCATGTTAGTTGTCTTCTTCTCGCCTTCTTCTTCGCCCACCCTCCTTCCCCCTGGCCTGGACAGACCTAGAGGAGTTGTGATTGTGACCTCTCTTTCTACCACCTCTTTACTTAGGCATATGCTGCTTTGCATATTTCCTGAATCAGGATGTAGGTCACCCTTCTTTCTCCCTGTTGTTAGAGGTGGACTCTGTTATAGTTATTCTGTTACTATTATAAGCTGGGGTTAGCTTACAAACGAGATCTGAGGTAACTCTCGCCTAGCATTGTGGGATATAAAGGGAGCCTCGAGCCGGTGGAACCAACTCTCGAGCTTTTAGAGTGGCAGTCGGGCCGAGGTCGGCTCCGAACCCATCCAGCAAGAAGAAGGCGAGAAGAAGACA